>NW_027217101.1:7500-11690 GCF_042767895.1 Penaeus vannamei | reverse complement strand
AAAAGGGCCTGGAATGCTAATGCCGGCGTGATGTGCGCCTGTGCCTTTCCACGCTCTTCTGCAACGAATTTTGTCACAGAAGTTCCCTCGAATGAAGAGAGCTGTGCACGCTCGCCTTCGTCGTCACTGAGATGTTGGTGACGGACTTTGTGATGTCGGTGATGCACGTCATGATGACGTAGATTTTGATGTTCGTGTAGATGCTGAAGACGTAGATTTTGACGTTCGTGTAGATGGTCAAAGACGCATCAGACGCCGACTATGCAGATGGGTGATTTCATATGATCGTTATGCAGATGTGCATGCGATAGATATAAACGCCGACAACACAGATGTAGATAGAAGATAATGCAGGTGTAGATGTACAAGACGTAGATACAGCCGTAGCCGACGTAGATGTGGATGACGTAGATGTGGATGACGTAGCTATAGATGCAGATGCCGTCAAGGTAGAAGTAGACGTAGTGACGCTCTGATCCCGCGCCCGCTGCCAGTCGCACGCATCAGCTGACGCCCACTCGCGCTGACGGCGCACGTCGATGCCGCCCATACACGGGCTTCGCAACTCTCGATAGAGAAGTGAGAAGGATAGGGGGGGCTGGGGAAGAGAGGGGAAGGACGAGTTGGGGGAAGCTGGAAGGGAGGGAGGGAGGAAGGGAGGGAAAGCGGGAGGGAGGGAGGGAGAGAAAAGCTGAAAAGCACGGAGGGAGAAGGAAAGACAGGGAGGGGGGAATCGAGGGAGTCCCGCCCCCTTCCCCTTCCCCTTCCCCTTCCCCTTCCCTTCGCCTCCTCCCCTCTCCCCCCATCCACCTCCCTTCGCTCAACGGCAGGGATCGCGCGGCGCTGAGACGAGGTTTCCGTTGAACAGCTGACATCACCGGCGCGCTCTCCTCCGCGGGGTCTTCGCGACGGACGGGCGTGCCAATGGACTGTGTGAGCACGCCCGCTGACGGCGACCTCGCGCTGCACACGCGAAACGCGCACGTAAACAACCGCTTGCTCGTTCACGCTGGCCACGCACACGCTCGCACGCACGCACGCAAGTACACGCACGTACGGACAAACTTACCGCCTCTTCGCACCCACAATACTTGCGAAACCTGATGCAGTTGTTAACGTACCTGCAAAGAGAGAGAAAAAAAGTCAATAAACAGGTAATTGGCAAAAAGCTTAGCTATGATATAAAATAGGTAATTAAAAACAATTGCAGATACTGATCTGTGCGACTGTTGGAGGATGGTGAGGAGGAGGAGGAACAGGTTGAGGGAGTAAGGAGGAGGTAAAAGAAGAAGAAGGAGGAGGAGGGAGAGGCGGAAGGAAGAGAAGGGAGGAGGGAGAGACGGAAGGGAGAGGAGTGAGGAAGGAGGAGGAGGCAGAAGGAAGAGAAGTGAGGAAGGAGGAGGAGGGAGGAGGGAGGTGGAGGGAGGACGAAGGAGAAAACCACGAATTCCGCCTCGAAAAAAAAGATAAAAAGATAAGACCCGCAAGGATAAAGAAGTAAATCCCGAACTTAAGAAACAAATTTCCAAAGTTCAAATCAAGTTCCAAGTTCGGGAAGGGAAAGAGCTCCATTGTAACAGGCCGGAAGTCGAGGCGGAGGGAAGGGAGGGAGGGAGGGAGGGAAGGGAGGGAGGGAGGGAGAAAGGAAGGGAAGGGAAGGGAAGCGAGGGAGGGAGGGAATGGAAGGGAATGGAAGGGAAGGGAAGGGAATGAAAGGGAGTGAGGGAGGGAAGGAGGGAATGAAAGGGAGGGAGAGAGGGAAGGAGGGAATGAAAGTTAGGGAGAGAGGGAGGGAGGGATGGAATGAAAGGGGAAGGAGAGCGGAGGGAATGAAAGGGAATGGAAGGGAGGGAAGGAGGGTGGGAGGGAGGTAAGGTGGGAGAGGGAGAGAGGAGCTTCGGAGTAAGTGAGAGAGCGAGTGGCAGCACGTGATGGAGAAAGGAGTGTCGCAGAAGAGCAGCGGGAGGGAGGGAGGCGGGAAGGAGAAGCAGGAGGGAGCAGGAGAGAGCAGGAGGGAGCAGGAGAGAGCAGGAGGATGGGGGAGGGTGAGGAGGATAGAAGACAGCGCCCAGGAGTAGGGGCGAGTAGGAGGGAGGGCCTATGCACGAGGCTTGGGTAGCGAACGGAGCGGAGGCGATCGGGATGTTCGGAAGCAGCTGATCGGGCTGAGTCTTCCACTCAATGGGGCGGGGAAGCGGGGGGGGGGGAGACTGAGAGGGGGCGGGGAAGGGGGAAGACAAGGGGGAGGGGAAGGGGAAAAAGACAAGGGAGAATGGAAAAGGGAGAAGGGAAGACAAGAGAGAATGGAGAAGGAGGAAGACAAGGGAGAGGGGAAAAGGGATCGGGAAAGGGGGAAAGGAATGTGAAGAAGTGGAAGGGGGCGGGAAGGGACTGAAGGAAGGGAAGAGGAAAGGGAAGGGAAAGGAAAGAAAGCAGGGGAAGGTGAAGGAAGAGAAATAAAGGAGAAGGAAAATGGACTAGAAGGAAAGAGAGAAAGGAAAGGGGGAGCGGAGCGAACGAGGCTGAAAAGGGAGGGGAAGGAAAGGGAAAAGTGGAGAGGGAGAGAGAAGGGAGAATGAGGACGGGAGGGAGAACGGGGAGAGGGGAAGGGGAGGGGATCAGGTGGAGGGGAGGGGAAGGAAACGAAGAGAGTGATGAGGGAGGAGAGAGGGAAGGGAGAGGGAAGGGAGAGGTGAGGGGGAGAGGAGGAAACGAAGAGTGATGAGGGAGGGGAGAGGGAGAGGGAGGGGAGAGTGAGGGAAGGAAACGAAGAGAGTGACGAGGGAGGAGAGAGGGAGGAGAGAGGGAAGGGAGAGGGAGGGGAAAGGGAAGGGAGAGGGAGGAGAGAGGGAGGGAACAGGTGAGGGGAGAGGAGGGGAAGGAAACGAAGAGAGTGATGAGGGAGAGGAGAGGGAAGGGGAGAGGGAAGGTGGAAGGAGTGGGGAGGGGGGATACAGGTGAGGGGAGAGTGAGGGGAAGGAAACGAAGAGTGATGAGGGAGGGGAGAGGAAGAGGGAAGGGGAGAGAGAAGGGGAGAGGGAAGGGAGAGGGAAGGGGAAAGGGAAGGGAGAGGGAGTGGGGAGAGGGGGGGGGTACAGGTGAGGGGAGAGGAGGGGAAGGATTGCGTGGCGACGACGACCTCGTTTCATTTTTCTCTTTGGGTGCAGGCGCGCGCGAGCTTCAGGAATTTCGGAATTTCAGATCAATGAAATCATCTTTTATGCTTGAAAGATCAAAATAGGAAATCTTCAACAAGCCAAATAAATAAATAAATAAGTAAATCCACACACACATACACACATACACATATATATATATATAAGAGAGAGAGAGAGAGAGAGAGAGAGAGAGAGAGAGAGAGAGAGAGAGAGAGAGAGAGAGATGAGAGGGGAGATGTATATAATCTATATGTACATAATCCATAAAATCTATATATATATATATATATATATATATATATATATATATATATATATATATATATATATATATATATATATATATATATATATATATATATATATATATATACATATATATATATATATATATATATATATATATATATATATATATATATATATATATATATATATATATATATATATATATATATATATATATATATATATAGGGGCGACGCAAGACGATGGCTCGCCTCGTCATCCGGATGCTACAACATTACGGCTGACGCCAGACTAGCTATCGCGGCAGCCCGCTGGTGCGCGGGCTTTAAATACCCGCGCGCCCCTGCCCTTGCCCTTCCTCCTCGCCCCCAGACCCTGCCCTGGCCTCGCGCCCTGTCCCCGCCCCGTGCCCGCCCCGGTCCCCGCCCCCGCCGCCTATGCACCTGCCCCCCGCCCCCCCCCCGGCCCCCGCCCCGCGCGCCCCAGCCTCTCTGCATCCATCTTCTGCCTCTTCTTCCCCGCGCTCCTGTTCACGCGGTTTCCCGGCTCTCTCTGCCCTGTGCCTGCTCACGCTCCCTCCCTCCTCGGTGCCTCTTGCCCCTGGTCTCTCTGGTTCCCGGCGGCCCCTGCAAGTGCCTCCACCCCTTTCCCCCAACACCTGTGCCCCTGCCTCCACCCATGCTCGGTGCCCTTTCCCCTGCCTCCGCCCCTCTGCCCTTTCCCCTGCCCTCTTTAGACCTTCCTCAGGCCTCTTCCCCTCGCCCTTCCCACCAACCCTTGTCC
>NW_027217101.1:0-2500 GCF_042767895.1 Penaeus vannamei | reverse complement strand
ACCTTCCCCCTCTCTCTTCCACTCTCCCTCCCACTCTCCCTCACCCCCTCTCCCTCCCACTCTCCCTCCCTCTCCTCCTCCTTTCCTCCTTTCCTCTCTCCCCCCTCCCTCCCACCTTTCTCACCCTCTCTCCTCTCCTACCTCTCTCTCTCCCTACCCCTACCCCTCCCTCTCCCTTTCTCTCTCTCCCCCTCTCCCATCTCCTCTCTCTCCCCCTCCCCCCCCTCTCACCCCCTCTCCTTCTCCCTCTTCCTCCCTCCTTCCCACCACCATCCCCGCCGTCTCCCTCGCTCCTTCCCCACCAAAGGGAGCTGCTGCCTCGCCCCTGCACCCCTTCCCCCTCCCCCCCCTGCCGGTCCCGCTCCTTCCCGCCCCGCTCTCCCCGCCCTCGCCGCCCTCTCCCGCGCCCTCATCAAGGCTCTTATCTCTCCGCCTTATCTCGTACCATCCCCTACCACCCCCTAACCACCCCAGGACACGCCCCTCGGGACCGGAACACAGCTGCAGCGAGCTTCCGTGGGCGCTGCCGAGGCCGCCCCGGGGAGCCGACAGGACAAAGCCTCGACCCAAGGACGCCACTCGTTACTCTCACTCACTTGCCTTCTCGAAAATAACGGTTTCCACGTTCACCTGCAGACGGGGGAGTTCTTTTCGTCACGTGCACTCAGAAATCCGCCTTTTAATAGATACCTTGATGGCTCCAGACTATTGGTGCTACAGTCTGTTCTTACACAAAAAAAAGTAATAAATCATAAAAAAATATGATTTATTACTTTATTCATTACATAAAAAATATGATTTATTACTTTATCTATTACATAAAAAATATGATTTATTAATCATAAGAAAATATATAACGTTCTATTAAAACAAAAACTTACAGACTATTGGCGCTACAGAATCTTCTTCCCCAAAGAGAAATAAATCATAAAAAATGCACAAGACGCTCAGTTAAAACAAAAACAAAAGTAATAAATCATAAAAATGTAAGCAACGTCGTGTTAAAACAAAACTTCCCCACTTTATGAGAAACGACCTTCGTCTAACTAATAAACGCGTAATGTTTTTCTGATTTAAAAAAAATTAATTGATATTGATGTTTCTAGCGACCAGCAGTTAAGCCAATTTGAAACGACGAATAAGAAATTAATAAGAAACAAGACATAAATAAGAAACAAGATGAATAAATAAGAGAGGCCGAATCGCTCCCGAAACGAGAGTCCGGTTTAGAAACGCCCATTTTTTTCCCATTTGACGAATTTCTATTTTTTCTTCATCTTTTACAAATCCCGAGTTGACCTTTTTTTTGTTAATTAAACTTTATCGCCATCTTTTTTTACAGTCTATAAACCACAAGATGAACCCTTGGACACCTTCGCTCTCTCCCTCCGCCACGAACCCCGCTCTGAACACTTTCCAACCCATTCTCTCTCTCTCTCTGCTCCTTAGAACCTCGAGTTGAACCCTTGTCATTTTTTCCGTTCGCTGTGAACCCGAAGAATGCTTTCCGATATATATTTTTTTCCAAACATCTTTTTTTCTTATCACGTGTTCTTCTTCTTCCTCCATTCGCTATAAACTCCAAGCAGAACCCTCATTTTAACGCACGAACGAATTTGACTAAATCCCCATTCTTCATTTCCTCCTTTCGCTCTAAGCTCCTCCTCGGCGTGTCCTTCTTTCTGATCATCCGCTCGTAAAATCCTTCGCAAAGTATCCTTTTTTACTTACGTACGAACGAGTCGAACCCCCTTCGCAATATCCCGCTCCCGTCGCTTCGCCCCCCCCCCCCCCGACTCGAACCCTCCTCAAAATCTGAACACCAACTGAAGCCTTCTCTTCCCCTTCCCGGGACCCTTCCCCCTGCCCCCTCCCCCCGCCCTGCCCCTCCTGCCCTGCTCCCTCCCTCGGCCCTTGACTCCCTCCCTCGGCCCTTGCTTCCCTCCCTCCCTCCCTCCCTTCGCCCTTGCCTCCCTCCCTCCACCCCTTCCCTCCCTCCACCCCTTCCCTCCGAGCCCTTCTTCCTTCCGTCGCCCGCCGCCAGGGTCCTTGAAGGAGGCAGGAGGGGCTCCCTCGTCTCCCGCGCCCGTGCTTCGAGTCGAGGCCGGCTGCACGGGAAGCACGCCGGGGACTCGCACGCCTCGAGCACGGCGCACGGGCACGCGGGGAGTCCCACGCCTCGAGCATGACGGACGAGCTCGCGGGGAGTCCGACCTGAATGCGGGGACGGGGCGGGAATGCGCGCGGCTGCGCTCTTCGGTTCGTCTGTTTGCGTTTGTGCTTGAGTGGGCGTGTTGGTAGAGGCTTGCGAGTGTGGAAGGTTGTGTGTCTGCGTGCGTGTATGTCTGTGTGCGTGTAGGTGTGTGCGCGTGTAGGTGTGTGTGCGTGCATGTGCGTGTAGGTGTGTGCGCGTGTGGGTTAATGGTGAGTTTTTGGGATGGAGCCAGTGTGCGTGCTGTGCGTCATATGGATTTCGGCGTCTGTGCTTGCGCCTTGAAAA
>NW_027217100.1:7500-10000 GCF_042767895.1 Penaeus vannamei | reverse complement strand
ATATATATGAATATATATATATATATATATATGAATATAAATATATATATATATATATATATATATATATATATATATATATATGAATATAAATATATATATATATATATATATATGAATATAAATATACATATATATATATATATATATATATATATATATATATATGAATATAAATGTATATATATATATATATATATATATATATATATATATATATGAATATATATATATATATATATATATATATATATATGAATATAAATATATATATATGTATATATACATATGTTCATCCTGATTATACTACAATCGTGTCTGTATACAATGCTGACTATGTCAAGGTTAGTATGTTGGGTAGAGGTTGAAGACCGCGACGTGCATAGATAGAGGAAAATGGACACCGCCATCTTATAGAGCAGAAGAAATAGAGTAGGATAGAAGTATTCTTAAGATGCACAGGCCTTAAATTTACCGTTAAATGGGGAAAAAAATGGCACCACTGCGCGCCGCGCAAAGACAAAGTCCAAATCGACCTTCTGTGGCAGAGTCGTTTGTTTATGTCTGCATTTTCTATAAACTCGTTTTCTATACGTGTCTAGTTTTCTGTATTTCCATTTTCTATACCCGCATTTTCTCTAAACGTCATGTTTTCTTTGCACTACTTTCAACCAACGGGGAAGCATTACCAATTACTAATATTTTGATCCATTATTTAATACTATTTCTACTAACATTTCCTCTCTTCCTTTTATGCTTATACATTTTAAGTATTGTTCTTTGTAATGTATATATTTTATGAATTATAATTTCGTTATCATAACGTAGATTTACTGTTAACAATGTAACAACGTTACTGCCTCTTTACCTTAATTGCCTCCCATGTCGGGAAAAAAAAAATGTTCATTACTTGAACACTTTCCGGTAAGCTCTTGACGTGTAAGGACCTAGCAGTTTTTGTGTGCGGTGTGACATGTGGTAAGTTATAGATATTTGTTTCAATGTTTGTTTTATATCTATAGTTGTTTTAAAGACAATTGAAAAAATAGTGTATCTTTTATCATAGTGGATAAATAGTGTTATTCAAACATTTTTTACGGTAGGTACTGACAATTCGTGGAAGAATATGCCGGTCCCATGCCCTCATATCGGTAGCCCTTAAAGGCCCCAAATGCAACGACGGCTGACGATTTTATAATATATATTCATGTAGATGTGACAACCCCCCCCCCCCAAAAAAAAAAAAAAATGATAACAGAAAAGTTAGATGCAATTTCACTTCGCCGGGTACTTTGCCAAACACATATTAAAATTGTTGTATCCGGCGGAGAATAAAAAATTTCATTAGTTCCTCCACACTGCATCTCGTCTGTAGAGTGATGGTATGAGTTGTATATTGTTTAATAATTCTTAAAATAAATTGACATCGTGCAAATAAGCGGAGGGGTGGGAATTAGATATTTTGTGTTCGTTATTTGGTTAGCATGATAAAATTTTATATTTGTGAAAAATTTGTGTATCGGATATCGGGTTTGTATGCATTGCAAGTTGCGCTTGTTTACTCGAGTGATGTTTCATTCGGTGTCCATCGAACAAAGTTTAGCTCGTGTTTTTTATTATACGGCCTCTCTATTGTTGCCGTGACATAAATTTAGGCTCGTCTTTCATATAATTAGAAATTTTATAGATGTTTAAGTGGTATTTATTTTATTTAGACATTTACAGGTTGCTATTGACATCATGTATCCTCCCCCCACCCCCAAACGGAGCTTCGTGAACTCGATTTCTCCCCCTCATCCCTCCCCCCTCCCCCCTAGGAAATTAGGCTCTGCGAGGACCACCTCCCCGCCCTTTGGAGGGGGAGGGGTACCCCCCCATGTTTGGAACTTAGTCTCTGCGTCGCGGTCTTCAACAATTACTGTATGTTGATTCAGTGGGAATGTTACGAGGTAAATGTAATACATCCGCCGCTCCGAGATCGACGATAACTGTGTAACACTCTAGCCTGCCTGTGTAACACTCTAGCCTGCCGGGAATACATGGTGAAGGTTTTGTTTCATCGGCGGGGGTTGGGGGGCAGCAGCCCCCCCAGGGGGGGTCGTAGGGGGCAGAGCCCCCTGCAATGAAAAGTCATGTGAATAACCATGGTTATTTTCACTGTGGGTTATATTATTAGTGTTATTTAACCCCACATTTTCCCTGGAACCTTTCATGCCCTCTCCTGCTATCGGAGCCAAGTTTGTCGCTAACGGGGGGTTTCCGTGCAATAAAAACTATATATTTGCAATGTGGACAGTGAGAGGAATCCAACGATACCAAAATCGTCGATGTCGGAGAGGCGAAGGTAATATAGAAAATTACCATGAAAAATTTACATAACAAAAATGGTAAGTAAATGGAACAAAATAATCAAAACCAAAAGAATGTCATACTGACTAATAAAGGTTAAAAAATAATCTTTACAAAGAATAATGGAAGGCTGGTGAAGAGACCAAACCAA
>NW_027217098.1:2500-7500 GCF_042767895.1 Penaeus vannamei | reverse complement strand
CACCGTATTTTTACATGGGGGTTTGGGCACCCTGTCACGCCTTGCTAAAAGTTGGCACCCCCCGATCTGAGAAGTCCGGGGAAAAAGGGAAAAATTTTTTAAAAAGGTTCAGAGAGGACTTATACTCGAATACGAATGCATTCACAACTTTATGCAGCGAAGTTTGCGTGAGATGGAAAAGATGGAGAAAAATTGGGGAAAAAAAGGCGGGGAAAAAAAGAGAAAAAAAGAGAGAGAGAGAGAGAGAGAGAGAGAGAGAGAAGAGAGAGAAGAAAGAGAGAAAGAGAAAGAGAGAGGGGGAGAGAGAGAGAGAGAGAGAGAGAGAGAGAGAGAGAGAGAGAGAGAGGGGGGAGAGAGAGAGAGAGAGAGAGGGGGAAAAAAAGAGAGAGAGAGAGAGAGAGATGAAGGGGTGGGGTGGGTGAATGAAAAAGGGAGAAAAAAAAAAGAGAGAGAGAGAGAATTTTTAGGTAGACAGAAGGGGAAAGATAGACAGAGATACGTAGACAGATAGAAAAAGAGAGAAAGTTAAACAGACAGACAAACAGACATAAGCAGAATACGAAAAAGAAAGATACATAGATAAAATAAGAGAAAGACAACCAAACACACATACACACAAAAAAGGAAAAGAAAACAAGAAAAGACAAAAAAGAAAAAGAAAACAAAAAAGACCAAAAAAAATACAAAAACAAAAAGACAAAAAAAGACGCAAAAAATATAAAAAGCCAAAAAACAAAACAAAACAAAAAAAAGACAAAAAACAAAAACAAAAAAGCCAAAAAACAAAACAAAAAAAGCCAAAAAAAAAAAAGCCAAAAAATAAATAAAAAACTAGAATTAAAGATTTTCACAACACGAAAGCCGAACTTCCCAACCTGCAAGTCATAGCACCCTTAGCGGACCGTCGAGGTAAGCCTGGAATTCGCTAAAGTTTGGGCAAATAACTGATATCAGCGGGAATATTAGCAATATTTCGAATTCGTTCTGACACGTACCATAACGGAAAAAAATGTATTTGAAAACGTATATGAAGTATTGTAATTAAAGATGAAGAAATTGTTGATGTGTGGATTTGCTTATTTTTCTTTCTTTCTTTTTTTCATTTTTTTGTAGTTTATTTATTTATTTATTCATTTATTTAATTATTCATTAATAGAAAAATGTTTAATACTGAATAGGGTATTCTTGTGCTTCTTTGTACATTTATTATCATTATCATTATTCTTTAGAAAATTGTTTAATACTGAATCGGGTAACGGGTACCAGCAGATCAAGTGTTCGGGGATCCCAACAACAAAAAAAAAAAAAAAAAAAAAAAAAAAAAAAAAAAAAAAACAGGGGGGGGGGGATGCAACTGCAAGAACGGAAAAGTTCAGCTGAAATGTTCAACGAATTGGAATCTGATTTGGCGAATTCATATCCTGATGAACCGATGTAAGTACATTTTCGGAGCAACATACGCTTATGATTGTGAAAGTCGAAAGTTTTATTATTATTATTATTATTATTATTATTATTATCATTATCATTATCATTATCATTATCATTATCATTATCATTATCATTATCATATCATTATCATTATCATTATCATTATCATTATCATTATCATTATCATTATCATTATCATTATCATTATTATTATTATTATTATTATTATTATTATTATTATTATTATTGGTGGAATTATTCTTAGTACAATTATCATTGCCATTATTATGATTATTATTATTATTTGTATCTTTATGATAATCATTCATCATCGTCATCGTCGTCGTCATCATCATCATCGCCATCATCATCATCATCATCATCATCATCATCATCATCATCATCATCATCATCATCATCATCATCATCATCATCATCAATCATCATCATCATCATCATCATCGTCATCGTCATCATCATCATTATCATTAACATATCCCTATCCTCATCATCTTTATCATTATCTTTACAATTATCATGATCAATACAATTACCGTTATTATCAACATTTACAAAAAGTTACCTAATTTCTCAATCCTTTTAATTCAATAACTATGCATTTAAATGTCCCCAGTTTATGCGTTAAATAGATAAGTATAAATTATAATAATTAATGCGTTTGCTTACATTACCATCAAAACATTGTTCTTAATCATTATCGTTGTCATTATCGTTGTCATTATCATTATCAATATCACTACCATTAACATCATTTTCATTATTAGTGTTGTTATTAACTTAATATCCACTCTTAAAGAAATTCAATTAAATGAATTGATACCACATAGAAGAACACAAAAGAACACCTATACTCCCTTTGAACACAGGCACAATAAGGAGTGTAAAAATATCAAATAAATTAGTCACAATAACAAGGATAACATTAAATTATGGGTTTTCGAGTCAGATAACACTCTGATACTTGAATTAAGTTTGTGCTTGTAATTTTTTTTCCTATGTATGTTTTTTTTTATTTTTTATTATTATTTCTTCGTTTCTTTACTGATATTATGTGAAATATAAAAAAACTGATTCCTCGTTGATGTCATGGAGCTAATTAAACATAAGTTTTTTGTAAATAAAACAGACTCGTAAACGCAATTAAAATCCTCTGCTGAAAAAAAGACATAACATTCAGTGTTCATAATATTATTCAAATCTTTAACTGCATGTTTTGTATTTTGAGTCCGTCCGTCACTATTACCCCGCTCGACTACTAACTTTCATAAATACCTTAGAGAATATAATGAGAGGAAGTTTATAGTATCTGCATATTTGAGTACGTGGACCCCAACTTCGCTAACGAGAGCCGTGAAAGGGCATACGAGGAGACACAAATGCGACGAGACACGTACCTTCTACATTCTTTAAATTAAGAATGGTGTGGAATAATGCTTCTGGGTTACGTTATTCTGAACTGTTATTGTATTCCCACTGAAGATTTAGCCCTGGTTTTATCTCCTATACGAGAAGACACTTCCCCTCTAATTAATATACAAAGGATAAATAATTAATGATCATCCCACACTCCCCCTCTAATTAATGTACAAGGGATAAGTAATTAATGATCATCCCATACGTCTTATAGCAGGTAGTTACGTTTGGGCAAGATGTCAAAAAGCTTGTAAGAAGATACGGTGCTTGTGTAAGACGCAAACATCTCTCTATAGACGTAAACATCTCTCTATAGACGTAAACATCTTTCTATGGACGTAAACATCTCTCTATAGACGTAAACATCTTTCTATGGACGTAAACATCTCTCTATAGACGTAAACATCTCTCTGTGATACATGTTTACTTTCGTTCTCAAAGGGAAA
The DNA here is from genome assembly GCF_042767895.1 of Penaeus vannamei. Classification (NCBI taxonomy): domain Eukaryota; kingdom Metazoa; phylum Arthropoda; class Malacostraca; order Decapoda; family Penaeidae; genus Penaeus; species Penaeus vannamei. Next base: position 4,189 of record NW_027217098.1, on the reverse strand, counting down.
GGTGTGTGTGTAAGATCTACGTGATTTGGGTTTATATTTGTACTTCGAGGTGTTTACAAACAACCTTCGGAAAGTACCTGCATCCGTAAAGTAAAAAAAAATAAATAAATAAATAAATAACAAAAAATAAGAAAAAAAGTAAATAAAAATAAATACAAATAAAAACAAATAAAAATACAAATAAATGAAAAAAATAAATAATAGATACAAATGAATGAAAACAATAAATAAAAAATACAAATAAATGAAAATGAAAATAAAATAAAAATTTAAAATATATAAAAATCTAATAAGTTTATAAACAAAAGATAATGTACATAGATACGTCACACATCTTCCTCTACTTTATGATTCAATGTAAGGTATTCTTCACTTTGTTAGTCACTTTCACAATGGCAGCAGAATCGAAGAGTTACTAAGAAGATATAGATATGCTAAAATACGTTGAAATTATAAATGTTAGTGAAATCTCGGCCCGCTGCCAATAGTAATTAATTAACATATAGATAACAAATTTTCAGGTGACAAATATGAATTCCTATAAAAATGGAACAACTGTATGTAGACGAAGATTAAATACACAGCCCGGAAAAAAAAGAAACATAACCATATACCAATCAAAATATAAATATTGCGAAATACGTCACGAATCATATGAATTGAAAACAAAAGCTCGGAACTGGACCAACAATCATACAATACATTGTTAAAGATTATCAGGCAATTTTTTTTTTTATCGTCTTTATGGCAACTGGAGGATGATATAGTGTAGCGATTTATTAAAGTTCCTGGTATTTAGTGTGGATTTTTCGATATCGGAATGTAATTAAGAAAAGTAATAATTATGGGAGCTGCACATGTTTCCCATTCTCGTGTAAGTGTTGTATGATAAGTCAATATGTATGGATAAAAATTTCTTCAATCAAAGTCATATTATGAGTGTATCCTAAAGGTAACATTTCTAAGCAAGATAATATCATAGACACTGGTTGGTATGACAAAAGTATAATTAACAAGGACTTAATACTACATTTATTACAATTAAACTGATTTTTTAATATCATTATCTAAATAAACATTTCGCACTAGTGTATATCCGTGTTACTTTTTCAATATGGCTTTAATATGGTTAGTATTTTATGAATTTTAATTTCATGTACAAAGACTATAGAATACCACTGCAGTAGCCATGAATACTGAATGAGTGCGGGCATTACAGACAGCCAGAATTACTTTATTAACGAATACGTACACTATGAATTATATATACACCCCCTACACACACACACACACACACACACACACACACACACACACACACACACACACACACACACACACACACACACACACACACACACACACAGGGAGAGAGAGAGAGAGAGAGAAAGAAAGAGCGTCAGCGAGAAAGAGAGACAGAGAGACAGAGAGAGAGAGAGAGAGAGAGCCAGAGAGAGAGAGAGAGAGAGAGAGAGAGAGAGAAAGAGACAGACAGGCAGACAGACAGAGAGACAAGCAGACAGACAGACAGACAGACAGGCAGACAGACAGAGAGAGAGACATATAGAAACAGAGACAGAGAGAGAGAGAGCCAGAGAGAGGAGAGACAGAGAGAGGAGAGAGAGAAAGTAAATCAACAATGTAAAATGTGGGAAGATAAGCTGGCTAATGGAAGCAACATTTGTTTAT
>NW_027217096.1:5000-7500 GCF_042767895.1 Penaeus vannamei | reverse complement strand
GAAGAAGATTCATCTTGAACTTCACCGTGTCATAAGAATTATTTTCCGGTGTCATGCCTAATTGTCGCATTTTATGATAATACTGTTGTAATATTTTCATACTCTGTTATGCATCATGTGTGTCATTATTATAATCACCATTAGAATCAATGTCAGTATCATCACCATTAGCATCAGTGTCATTATCATCACCATTAGCATCAGTGTCATTATCATCACCATTAGCATCAGTGTCATTATCATCACCATTATCATAATCCTCATTAAAATCAGTGTCATTGTCGTCACCATTATGATAATCAGCATTATAAGGATGATCATGATTATTTATATTAGTATCATTATTTTCCATATCATTTTTAGTTATAATCATCCATAGCGTTAATACCCATTACCAACCATACCAATATAATTAAATCCATGTATGTTATTATCATTATTGGTATAATAATTTCGTCTCCTTTATCATTCTGATTCATTATGAAGAACACTTTGTGAAGAACTGTGTGGTAATGAGAGTGTTTCAAGACTGTTATACTTGAACTTTTTCTCACGCTGTTCTTCGTGTGTTGAAGAGTATTATTATTTGTAGATAATAATGATGGTTATTATCATTATCAATGTTGATAATAATGAATCTGCAATGTTGATAAGATGGTAGTTATAATTATGATCAGATTAATAATCCTTTTCAATAATAACAATCATTGTCATTATAGAGATAAAGATAATTGCAATGATGATAAGCATAAAAACCTTTTCGGTGCGTTTTTTTTAATTTTTAGTTTTATTGATTATAACACTGATAATGATGAAATGATAATACTAATAGATGAAAAGTATAATCATACATGAATATGAAGTTACAATAGTTACTAATGATAACAATAATCTAGTTATAATACCGATACGTAATAATTATCATCAGACAAAATAACATAATAAGGAAAATGACAATGATAGGCGGTGACAATGAAAACAGCAACAATAAAAATAGTTATAAAGATGACGATGATGATATCAACAATAGTAATATTAATGATGAGGATAACAATAGTCATTATAATGATAATGATAATAATGCAGATAATAATAATGATAACAATAATAATTAGAATGATAATAATAATAATAATATTATTAATAATAATAATAGTGATAATGATAATAACAATAATAATAATAACAATAATACTAATAACAACAATAATAATAATAACAATAATAATAATTACAATAATAATAATAACAATAATAATAATAACAATGATAATAATAATAACAATAATGATAATGATGATGATGATGATGATGATGATAATAATAATGATGATAACAATAATAATAAAAAGATGATAGTAATAATAATGGTAATGATAATGATAATAATGATAATAGTAACGATGATGATGAGATTATAATGTCAACAACAACAATAATAATGATAATGATAATAATAACTATAATGAGGATAATCATAATGAAAATAGTACTGATAATGAAAGTAATGATGATAATCATAATGAAAATAGTACTGATAATGAAAGTAATGATGATAATAATAATAATGATAATGATAATGATAATGATGATAATGATAATAATAATGATGATAATAATGATGAAAAAAACAATGATACAAAAACTATTATAATAATGATAATGATAAGAATGATAATAATGATGATATTATTAATAATAACAATAATAATAATAAAGATAATGATAATGATAATGCTAACAATAATAATAAAAGTAAAAGAAATAATAATGATATTAATAACAATAAAAAATAACAACGACAATAACAATAACAATAGTAATACTAATGATAAAAATGATTATAGATAATAATAATAATAATAACAATAATAATGATAATGATAATAATAATAATGATGATGATAATTATAATAACAATATCAATAATGATAATAATAATAATAATAATGATAATAATAACAATAGTAATAACGATAATAATAATGATGATGATAATAATAATAATAAATAATAATAATAATAATAATAATAATAATGATAATAATAATAATAATAATAATAATAATAATAATAATAATAATAATAATAATAATAATATGATAATGATAATAATAATAATAATAAGGATATTGATAATAATAATGATAATACAACAACAAAAATAATAACAATAATAATAGTAATGATAGCAATAATGATAATAACAATGGTAATGATAATAATAACGAAAACAATAGTAATAATTATAATATTATAATAATAATGACAACAATAATGATAATGATTATGAAAATGATGATGATTATAATAATGACAATAATAAAAATAATAAGGATAACACCAATAATGCTTACAATGGTAGCAATAACGACAACAATAACGATAATGGCAATAAAAATGATAATGATAATGATAATGATGATAAAACAATAACAATGATAATGATAATCATAATCATAACAACAACACAACAATAATGATAATAATAATGATAATG
>NW_027217095.1:10000-11675 GCF_042767895.1 Penaeus vannamei | reverse complement strand
GAGTGTATTCCCGTTTTCTTTCTTTCTTTTTGTCTGTTTACCTATTCTATAAGTGTCTGAGTGTATTCCCGTTTTCTTTCTTTCTTTTTGTCTGTTTACCTATTTTATAAGTGTCTGAGTGTATTCCCGTTTTCTTTCTTTCTTCTTTTTGTCTGTTTAAATATTTTATAAGCGTCTGAGTGTATTCCCGTTTTCTTTCTTTCTTTTTGTCTGTTTGCCTATTCTATAAGTGTCTGAGTGTATTCCCGTTTTCTTTCTTTCTTCTTTTTGTCTGTTTAAATATTTTATAAGCGTCTGAGTGTATTCCCGTTTTCTTTCTTTCTTCTTTTTGTCTGTTTAAATATTTTATAAGTGTCTGAGTGTATTCCCGTTTTCTTTCTTTCTTCTTTTTGTCTGTTTAAATATTTTATAAGCGTCTGAGTGTATTCCCGTTTTCTTTCTTTCTTTTTGTCTGTTTAAATATTTTATAAGCGTCTGAGTGTATTCCCGTTTTCTTTCTTTCTTTTTGTCTGTTTGCCTATTTTATAAGTGTCTGAGTGTATTCCCGTTTTCTTTCTTTCTTCTTTTTGTCTGTTTAAATATTTTATAAGCGTCTGAGTGTATTCCCGTTTTCTTTCTTTCTTTTTGTCTGCTTACCTATTTTAAAAGCGTCTGAGTGTATTCCCGTTTTCTTTAGTTCTTCTCTTTGTCTGTTTAAATATTTTATAAGCGTCTGAGTGTATTCCCGTTTTCTTTCTTTCTTTTTGTCTGTTTGCCTATTTTATAAGCGTCTGAGTGTATTCCCGTTTTCTTTCTTTCTTTTTGTCTGTTTGCCTATTTTATAAGTGTCTGAGTGTATTCCCGTTTTCTTTCTTTCTTTTTGTCTGTTTGCCTATTTTATAAGTGTCTGAGTGTATTCCCGTTTTCTTTCTTTCTTTTTGTCTGTTTGCCTATTTTATAAGCGTCTGAGTGTATTCCCGTTTTCTTTCTTTCTTCTTTTTGTCTGTTTAAATATTTTATAAGCGTCTGAGTGTATTCCCGTTTTCTTTCTTTCTTTTTGTCTGTTTACCTATTTTATAAGTGTCTGAGTGTATTCCCGTTTTCTTTCTTTCTTTTTGTCTGTTTACCTATTTTATAAGTGTCTGAGTGTATTCCCGTTTTCTTTCTTTCTTCTTTTTGTCTGTTTAAATATTTAATAAGCGTCTGAGTGTATTCCCGTTTTCTTTCTTTCTTTTTGTCTGCTTACCTATTTTAAAAGCGTCTGAGTGTATTCCCGTTTTCTTTAGTTCTTCTCTTTGTCTGTTTAAATATTTAATAAGCGTCTGAGTGTATTCCCGTTTTCTTTCTTTCTTTTTGTCTGTTTACCTATTTTATAAGCGTCTGAGTGTATTCCCGTTTTCTTTCTTTCTTTTTGTCTGTTTAAATATTTTATAAGCGTCTGAGTGTATTCCCGTTTTCTTTCTTTCTTTTTGTCTGTTTACCTATTTTATAAGTGTCTGAGTGTATTCCCGTTTTCTTTCTTTCTTCTTTTTGTCTGTTTAAATATTTTATAAGCGTCTGAGTGTATTCCCGTTTTCTTTCTTTCTTCTTTTTGTCTGTTTAAATATTTTATAAGCGTCTGAGTGTATTCCCGTTTTCTTTCTTTCTTCTTTTTGTCTGTTTAAATATTTTATAAGTGTCTGAGTGTATTCCCGTT
>NW_027217094.1:0-2500 GCF_042767895.1 Penaeus vannamei | reverse complement strand
CTATGAGTTCTTTAAAAGTACACAGAGTTTTCTCCAACTTCGACGTCTTCTTCTTCTTCTTTATCTTCATCTTCCTCTCCTCCTCCTCCTCCTCCTCTTCCTCCCTTTCCTCATTTCGTATATATGAATAGCTTCAAGGTTCTTTAAAGTACGTACCGACCCCCCTCCTCACCCATCTTCCCCCCTTTCCTCCCCCTTCCTCTCCCTCCCTCCCTTCTCCCCTCCCCTTTTTCCCCCCTCCCTCCCCTTCCCCTCCCTCTTCCCCGGTGGCTGGCAAGCCAGACCCACTTAAGCTCCCCATCCCCTTCCCCTCCTTCTCCCCCCCCCCCTCCTCCCCTTCTCTCCCCCCCTCTCCCTGTCCCTCCCCCCCCCCTCCCTTTTTCCCACCTATGGCGGATAAATCCTTGCCTGTACACAAAGTTTTCTCCAACTTCGACGTGTTCTTCTTCTTCTTCTTTATCTTCATCTTTCTCTCCTCCTCATCCTCCTTCTTCCTTCCTCTCCTCCTTTCGTATATATGAATAGCTTCTATAAGTTCTTTAAAAGTACACAGAGTTTTCTCCAACTTCGACCGGCCAAAGTAAATGCAAAATTCCCTCCCCGATTTCTCTTAACCTCCAATCTTCGCTCTCAAAGTCCGATGAACTGATGAACTGCCTGTCCAACACTCGGATGAACTTGTCAAGCTCAAGTGCAGAGTTTGGTTTAAGTGTGTTGCGTCGAAGGAGAGGAATGTAGAGGAATGTGTAGGCGAAAAATGGGAGGAGGAGTAAATGGAGGAGGAGGAGGAGGAGGAATATAAGTAGGAGGTAGGAGAAGGAGGAGGAATAAATGTAGATGAATGAGTAGGTGAAAAATGGGAGGAGGAGGAATAAATGGAGGAGGAGGAGAAGGAGAAGTAGAGGAAGATGAGAAGAAGAGGAAGAAGGAGGAGGAGGAGAAGGAATAGCAGTAGAGGAGGAGGAAAAGAAGAGGAAGAAGGAGAGGAGGAGGAGGGGAGGAGGAATGGAAGTAGGAGGAGAAGTAGTGGAAGAGGTAGGAGAAGAAGGAGGAGGAGGAGGGGGAATAGAAGATAAAGGAGAAGTAGGAGAAGAAGAAGGAAGAGGAGGAGGAAAACAGAAAAGAGAAAGAAATAAAAAGGAGAAGAAAGAAAAATAAAAAGAAATGGAAAGGGAAAAGGGAAAAGAAATGGGAAAAAAGGATGAAGAAGAAAAAAATAGAAACGAAAACTATAAATCAGGTTTTAAACACACAGAAACTTTCTTGCTGAACTTTGACAGCCTGTCAAGATACAATTAATCTGATCTCGTATCTTGGTTTTTTTTTCTTTTCCTTTTTTTTGAGAAAGAGGTCTACGTTATTCTGTTCAGACTTTTAAGATATATTTCTTTTCTCTCTCGCGTAGATGTCAATAGTTATGCATTCTTTTCTTATATGCGAAATATATGGCTATAATGTGTTTGGATTAATTAATAACGAAAATTTTGTTAAACACCATTTATTTCAATATCTATAGTCATTATTAATTTTATTGACATGATCTGTTATTACCAATATGATAAAAGACATCTAGAAATCAAAATAAATAACGGAATAAAATTCTCAAACCATTATTACTAATCAAAAACAGGAGAGAGAAAAAAAACATCGCAAATTATTCAAAAGGAATCGCGTGTCGACAAACAAAGAAAAGAATAAATAAATAAAAAAAAGGAAGCGAGCAGGAGAAAGTCAATTATTTGATGTTTTTTTTTCTTTCTTTCTTTTTTTACGTTGACAGGTGACATGCCGGAGTGTTGCTCATATATATCCTCACTGATCTTATTCACTATTCATACTCTTCGTTTATTCATTTCCTTTCGGAGTATGTCAACTGCGATGGATTGGGAATGTTGCGAATGGCGACGATAGACAATAGGGAAAGAGCTGAGACTTGCGATAGATTTTGCGATAGATGTAGATCCGAGTAAAGTTTAAAGGCATGCGCGCTGATTTAAAAATAGATACAGATAAAACAGGCACATACATACAGATTCAGGCGTTCACACACGCACACACACACACATAGGCACACATACAACAAAAGGTACTAAACCTCCTATATGGTTGATCGATTACTGGTGGCGGAAGTGATACACCGATGTGGCTGTACACTTTTATTTAAGAACACTCGTGATTCTTGGTGTTAGTGCCCGGCCTACACGCCAACAATGCGGTCTGGCTTGAGCGAGACCCACCCGGTCAAGGGCAGGCTCGCCGAGGGTGTGAGACTGCGAATGAGGCTGGGTCATGGTTAGGTCAGTTTAGAGGGCTTGTGTGAAGTAACAACTGAAAATTTTTATAAGGGAGAATTAGCTCGCAAACCATCTCTCTAATAAGAGTAAAAAAGGAAATCTGAAAATATTTCCCCAAAATTGATTTATTTCGATTTTCCGAAGTCAAGTTATATTTTCCCGTGAAAATCCGGAACCCGGATGTGTGACGTCATTTCCAGAACACG
>NW_027217091.1:0-2500 GCF_042767895.1 Penaeus vannamei | reverse complement strand
TCCCGACGGCGAAGGCCTAGATAGCCCTGGCGCTGCTTGCTGTAATTTTGCTCAGATGGAGGATCGTAGTGTGGTGATCTCGGGCGGTGGAGGTCAAGTACTGCTAAGCTGCGTCAGCTACCCGGGAGCGAGGGGAGCCTGCGGTCCAAGGCGAGCCGTGAGGTGTCCGGTGGCAACCAATCAGGTCTCGGCATGCGTTTTCGAGAAGCTGCTGAATGGTGAGGGCGAGATGACTGGCTGGTGGACCATGGAACCAACCTGGGGGAAGTATACCGCGCTGCAGGTTGCGGAGGTCGGCTACACTATGATCGGCAGATCGCTCTGCGCCATCGATTGCTTTCTACCTATTTGCCAACCAGCTTGTAACGTTGTCAAGCCTCTTCTTTCCTATCCCACTCATTCTTTACTTCCCTTCCTTGGCAAAGAAAGTCACTTTCATGCCAAGGACCTCGACCAGAAGGAACCCTTCCTTCGTCTCTCTCTCCACCTGATTTTCCTTTAATCTCTTTTACACATTTTTTACATTTTTAATTATGCATAATGAGTTTAAGTAGAAACGACATGATGGTTGTTAAGAGTTTCTCAGCCCATGCTTATTTTTATTTATTTTTTTTTTTACCAATCTCCACTGCCTGACCCGATGAGCAGGGGTCAGACGAAAACTCCACACATTGGGCTTGACATCTCCCTAGCATACGCTACTGTTAACATGCGCAGGTAATGCTCCCCTAAGCCAGAGATCCGGAACGGAAGACTGCAACGGGGCATTGTCCTGACATATTAATCAGGGAGACGAAAGCACTTTTCATTACTCTTATTTTAATGTAGCAACTATCGATTTGGCTCGCTGTGGAACACCTGGATATACTATATTGTACAGATAAGTGTTGTGTGTTTATTCATTAATAATGTCATTTTACAAATGTAGGATTGTTATATATATAAAGCCGTGCTATTAGTAAATATTAATAACATTTTTTTAGTTCTTTTTATGTGCCTTTTTATTTTTTTTAAGTTGTGCCCAGGCTCCTTTTTATCATCTGTTATTTTATTCTATTTCATTAAGTGTCGCAAGTACACAGAAAACTTAAGTAATGAAAGAAAACGGGAAAGCCCACTGTTTAAGAACCCCTGGAGATGGCTTTCGGTTTTAAGTGTTTTATTACTTTTTAACATTTAAGCTTTTATTTCTTTTATGGTTTGGTTTTTAATGTTTATTTTAATTTTCAATTTTCACTTAAGCTTCATTTTTACGGCCATATTTATCCCAGTCCCACCGTGCCTTCGGAGGGTTCTTGCCGCTCGGCCCGCTCCGACACGAAAAGCCCATTGTGAAATACAGTAGTGCGGTAGCTGACTCCTTCAGGGTCACTCCGTCACAAGCAAGCAAGGTTACATTCACTACAATATCGCCCAAAAACCTTCAGCCTCCCACTTCCGGCCTTCCCCCGGCAGGCGCTTTCCTCTCCCTGTGATGAGGCTGCAGCTCTGCATGCGGGCCCGGTCCTTGGGGTTACATGTTGGTTCTGGGGTCGTTGTAGAGGCCTACTAAAGAGAGGATTTGACTCCTCCACTTGTGGCGACCCCAGCTTGCGAGATCCCACTGTGTTTGCACAGTGCACTGGTAATGCATGCATTGACGCCAGCGAGACCAATTGTTCGCAGTTGGACTCGCCCCTTGTAGCCCTGACTTTTCTATCACCACTACTTCGGCAATAGGATGACTCTTTGTGCACCTTCTGGTGAACTGGACCCCATCTTCGGGCTCGTGATCGGTCGTGGGCAGACCTTTACCTCCCGCAGGGGAGGGTGTGTCTGGGGGGCCTTAGCGTGACTGCCTTACGTTGCACAGAGAGTTGCGACTCTTTGATAGGGACTGGTCTGGCAGACCTTTAATTGCTGCTTTTTCAGCTCATTTAGCCATGATTAGGCAGGTAGCTCCCACCCAGCACTTGTTCCGTGTTATATTAGCTCCTACTAAATTGGACGTTGACCCCTTTACCCCAATGTTACGGCATGATTCAGGTTAACGCCATTACCACGACTCTGGAGAGCCCTTAGGGTGGCGCTACAGAAACTTGTCCATTTCCCCGGTGTAGATCCTTGGGTGGCTACCTCTCCCCTTTCGCTGAGGCGGCCTTCCCGCTGACTAGCTCCCCAGGAAGGGCAAACAGCCAGAAAGAGGTGTTATCCTCGAAACATATAACCTCATGATTGTGCCATGACTCATGGTTCATGGCACTGTCCTATCTTCTGTTGAGCCTTTGTGTGGTTTATCAGAATGCTGCCAGCAAAGAGGTGCCATCCTCCATCACAAACAATGAAATGCCTAGTTATACTAGTCCTTCGGTGGCCCCCTTCCCTCTCGTTGCGGAGGCCATGCATGGCAACCCTGTGCGCTGAGACGGGAGTCCTGGAGGTTGAGCGATGCCGTAAATGAGTACGCCCTGTGGCTAGCAACATGCCTCTTTGGTCCTTTATTCCAGCAAGACGGGCGGTC
>NW_027217090.1:7500-11666 GCF_042767895.1 Penaeus vannamei | reverse complement strand
TGCGAGAACTTCTGAACTGTTTGCATAATGAAGATGATGTTCCAGTAACAGTCAGTGGCATCATGGTCCTGGTTATGCTACTTCCAGCACTGCCCCTGGAAATGGGCCACTCACATCTCACTAATATACTGGACATCTTCTGTCGGTTATTGCGGTGGAGCCCCAAGCGTGAGCAAGATGAGGGCTTCCAGCCATTTTTACAGGTTGCTGTATATTCCCTTTTTCATCGGCTTTATGCCTTATACCCATGTCACTTCCTCACATATCTGCGTAACAATTTTTCAAAACCAAATTCCTCAAATTGCTTTTTTACAACCCTAAAGCCAATGATGGAGAAGGTTCGACTTCATCCTCTTCTCATAACAGAAACAAAAGATTCTGAACTAACAAGGAATAGGTGGATTGGGTTAGAAACTCACCAACTGATCCTTGAGTGTGCTAAGCTTTGCCTTGATCCTATTGAAGCTACATGTGAGGAATCATGTGGGTCATTTTTTACAATGAATGGTGGAAGTGACATACCACTTGACCCTCAGCCGGTCCCAACAAACTGGATGTTAAGTGCTGTGGAAAACAATTTTTGGTCTCCTAGTTTGGCCCAATCCTCACCAGCCCCTCTTCAGACCCCACGTGGCTCAGTTCCCCAGACCCCTGTGTATCCAATCCTTACCCCAAACCAGCGTGGCAAAGTAGCTGAATCACCTCCAGAAGCAGCCATTGAGGCAACACCAGAGACAACTCCATTTACATCACCCATTAAAATGGAGCCAAACACCCTAGTGACACGCAGACCACTGTCAGGGAGGAGGGCTTTGACGCTGAATACAGGTGGAGCACCTGAACCTGTTGGTCAACCAGCTGATTCTGAAGCTAACTCCAGCCCTATGTCCCCTTTGAAGAAAGATCAAGCTCCTTTCAGGTTCCCAGAAAACCAAGGTCAAGATTTTTTCTTGCGAGCAGAAAGGTCAACTCTCCTGCAAACCAAACTGCAGCAAATTCAGAGGGAAAGACAAATCAACCAAATAGAGAATCTCTTTAGTCAATACACTGAAAATAAGAGTGAAACTGACAGCAAGAATGAAGGGGATGTGGTAGATGGAAGAGATACAAAGGAAGGTAATTCTTTGGTGCCAAGGAAAGCTGTAGGGGATAGGCAGAGTATAGAAAATGATGTAGAATCAAAACCGAGTGATTTTAGAGTATCTCAAGTGGATCTTAGATACAGAAAACGTAAAGCATCGGTGTATGATGGGATCCATCATGTTGATTTGACACAGCTGCAACAAGCAACGGGGCATTTGGCGAATGGGAACAATGACTTGGATTTTTCTAGTGAAGCAGCTCAGTACAGTGAAACAGAAGATGGAGAGAAAAATTATAGGTTGCCTCCCATAATAGATCGTAGAATATCTGAAGAAAAGGAATCTGAGGGTAGTGAGAGCAGAAAATCGTCTGATGAACCCCAGAATTGTGATAAAAACTGTGATGAACCAGAGAGTATAGGGTTAGGAGTTCCGAGCCAAAGATCAATGACAGATTTAGTGAAAAATATAAAAACTATGCGGCTAAGGTTTCTAAGTCAATGTGGGCCTCCACCTGATCTATCCCAGTACAATATGGTGAGTTCAATGCGTGTGGCATTATCACCCACAAAATCTGTAACTACACCTGTGAAAACATTACAGAGGAGCTCATCCTGTCCAAATTTAACTACTGAAGGCCCACCATTATTGGGAAATGTTACTGATGGAAGAGTGCGGAAGGAATCAGCCATGTCTTCTCTCACCTTGTCACCAACAAGACAGCCAGTCATGATGTGTGAAGCAAGCACACAGACTGAGGAATCCAATGTAATTAATCCATATGAGCAGCTTCTTGATGTCCTTGTAAGTGGGCCAGGAGTACCACAATCAAAAACATCAAGAGGAAATTCTGGAGACACAGACCAAGATTCACCTTCACCACATCAGCTATTAGACCAATATTTACAACATAGTAGTAAGGCAATTAACAAAGCCAAAAATCTACTGTGGCAGCAAAATAGTGGGACAGATGAAGGACTGAAGAATCAGGTCCGGCTGATGCAAACCATGTTATTATTGGAACGATATAAAAGAGAAGTACATGCTGAAAGAAATAGAAGACTGTTGGGAAAAGCCAAGAAGGTCTATGCTCTTGAAGAAGAGAAGCGTAGCTTAAAGGAAGAAGTGAGACATCTTGAGAGTGAAGTTGCTAGATTGAAGCATGATCTAAGCAATGCACAGGTTAATGCTTTAAACAAGGAACAGCAACTACAGTTAGCCTTAAATCAGCAACAGGCAAAAGTTAACCAAGTTTTTGTTGAATGTGAGCAAGCCCAGAAGGAACGAGAACTCTTACTGCAACAGTGCAATTCCCTCAGAAAAGAAAAGGAAACTTTATCAACACAGTTACATGGAGCTCAAGCAGCATTGATTGAAAGAGATAGACAGCTAACAGTTCAGGCTGCATTGGCAGAAGATAACAGAGCACTTAGTCATCAAGTTGAGACCCTTCACAAACAGATAACTCTTATGGGTGAACTGCAGGAACAATATAAGCAACAGGTGTGGCAACTCTCACTTTCAGGTGGGTTGGGTGCAAGTAAAGGTTTGACTTTAGAACGCATGGCAGCTCATCAGCAGGTGGAAAAGTTGGAAGTCTCTCAACGTATTGCTGCGGCCAGTTTAGAAGCTGCACTTGCACGTGTAGCAGAGCTAGAGAATTCTCTAAAAGATAAGGAAAGAGAAGTTGAAGAGCAACAGCGTACAGTAAAAGCAGCAAAAGAGGCTGGTGTGGAGCAGTGTAGGGTTGCTGAAAGACGATGCCAAGCACTTGCTGCCACCAACCAAACCTTGGAAAGTTATATCTTGGAACACAATGATCGTATTGATAGACTAAGTCGGCAGGTGCGAAGATCTCAAAGAGGAAAATCAGTTTGTAGTGATGGTTTTGACATTGATCTAGAATTATCAGCTTCACCATCATCTGCCAGTTGTAGTAGCACTGCCACATCACCCCCTGATGACATGACAGGTGCCCTCCTTGGAAGGCAGCCTGTTGTGCTCAACCGTCTAGATGCTTTATTGGAATTAGACATGGAACCAGAAGGAAATCAAAGAAGAAAGACCTAGACACATTGACAATCTACAGAGAGTTACAAAGGCAAAGGTGTATCAATTAGCATGGATGTTAGGAAAAGGCAGGATTTGTTTATGAAATACAGTAGCTGCAGATTATGATAGTTGCAGTAGAACTTTGTAAGAGTTGCGGTCTTAAGCTAGCTGGAAAATTAGGAGCCTCAAATAAAGTTTCATCAATTTGGTAACCAGATATAAAAGAGGCAGGACCTGAAAAGAATAATTTTCTATGTTTGGAATATGCAGTGAGTAGCCTTTTTAAAGTAGGTTTTACCTACTTATTGTCAATTAAAATTGTTTACAGCTGAGGAATAAAAAATATAACGGTATAAATGATGGATGAGTTCAGGCTGTTCATTCACTGGAAGGTATACAAAGCATGTAAAATTTTTATAGCCTTTCTATGTAGTGCATTGGAGATCTGAGAAAATGTACCACTAATGGTTGGTGTGGTTGATTCCTTTGTCATGTATTTGGCAAACATTGTTTACAATTAAAACATACTCTGTCTTTCAAAACATTCAGTAATTAAATCTCATATATATCAAAGAGACTATATATAATACACCCTCCTAAAGTAAGCAGCTCTCTGTATGACTGGGAATCGGACTGTAATTTGGAGTTCACTCTGCCAAAACATAGTTGCAAATTTTAAAGTATGGGATATGGTTACATGATTTGTTTTTGATGATGTCATTTTGTATATATAATAAGAGAAGATTTAAATGGAAAGTGTAAGGTTATGTTCATTTTGTGGACTTGAGTTTGCAAGCTATGAAATCATTAGAGAAGGAGGTTTATACATCAATCCTTTTCAGGAGCAAAATTTTCTGAAACAGAGTAGCAAAGACACAGAAGACAGGGAGAGTAGATATCTTTGGTCTGTTTACAGAAGTTTGATATGAAGGGAAAGCTCTTATGATTTCATAACAGTGATGGTTTTAAGAGATAATGATTTTTTTTTTTTTTTAAATATTACTGGCTACTAGTCACAAACTCTGCAGCTGG
>NW_027217087.1:7500-11659 GCF_042767895.1 Penaeus vannamei | reverse complement strand
AAGCACTAAAACTGCCGAAGACGCGCCGCCCGCCGACTCCTTCTTGCAAATAAACATTTCTTGTCGAGGGAGTAATGGAGGTTGCAGGAGTCGAGTCGAGGCTGCTTGGGAGGACCTTTGGCTTCTGGCTTTTGTTTCTATTTTTGTTCTCTTTCCTTCTTCTTCTTCTTTGGCTTCTTTTTTTTCTCTTTATTCGTCTTCTCAGAGACAGTTCCCTAACAAAAGAATGAGAAGAAAAGAAACTAAAACAAGCAGTAAAACACAGAAAAAAAGAAAAAAAGCAGTAAAACAGAAAAAAAGAAAAAAAAACTCCCCACAGCCAGAGACAGTTCCCTAACAAAAGAATGAGAAGAAAAGATACAAAAACAAAACAAAAAAAACAGTAAAACAAAAAAAAAGAAAAAAAAGCAGTAAAACAGAAAAAAAGAAAAAAAGCAGTAAAACAAAGAAAAAAAAGAAAAACAAAAGTAAAACACAGAAAAAAAAACAAAAAAAACACCCACAGCCAGAGACAGTTCCCTAAGCCCCGCCGAAGACGCGCCGCCCGCCGACTCCTTCTTGCAAATAAACATTTCTTGTCGAGGGAGTAATGGAGGTTGCAGGAGTCGAGTCGAGGCTGCATGGGAGGACCTTTGGCTCCTGGCTTTTGTTTCGGTTTTTGTTCTCTTTCCTTCTTCTTCTTCTTTGGTTTCTTTTTTTTCTCTTTATTCGTCTTCTCAGAGACAGTTCCCTAACAAAAGAATGAGAAGAAAAGAAACTAATATAAACAGTAAAACACAGAAAAAAAAGAAAAAAAGCAGTAAAACACAGAAAAAAAGAAAAAAAGCAGTAAAACACAGAAAAAAAAGAAAAAAAGCAGTAAAACACAGAAAAAAAGAAAAAAAGCAGTAAAACACAGAAAAAAAAGAAAAAACCCACCCACAGCCAGAGACAGTTCCCTAACAAAAGAATGAGAAGAAAAGAAACAAACAAAAAAAAAAGAAAAAAAGAAGTAAAAAAGAAAAAAACACAAAAAAAAAAAAAAGCAGTAAAACACAGAAAAAAAGAAAAAAAGCAGTAAAAACACAGAAAAAAAAGAAAAAAAAAGTAAAACACAGAAAAAAGAAGAAAAGAAAACCCACCCACAGCCAGAGACAGTTCCCTAACAAAAGAATGAGAAGAAAAGAAACAAAACAAAAAAAACAGTAAAAGACAGAAAAAAGAAAAAAGCAGTAAAACACAGAAAAAAAAGAAAAAAAGCAGTAAAACAGAAAAAAACAGTAAAACACAGAAAAAGAAAGAAAAAAAAAAGCAATAAACACACAAAAAAGAAAAAAACCACCCACAGCCAGAGACAGTTCCCTAACAAAAGAATGAGAAGAAAAGAAACTAAAAAAAGCAGTAAAACAGAAAAAAAAGAAAAAAAGTAAAACAGAAAAAAGTAGTAAAACAGAAAAAAAGAAAAAAAGCAGTAAAACACAGAAAAAAAAGAAAAAAAACACCCACAGCCAGAGACAGTTCCCTAACAAAAGAATGAGAAGAAAAGAAACAAAAAAAAAACAAAACAAAAAACAGTAAAACACAGACAAAAAAGAAAAAAAGCAGTAAAACACAGAAAAAAAAGAAAAAACCCACCCACAGCCAGAGACAGTTCCCTAAGCCCCGCCGAAGACGCGCCGCCCGCCGACTCCTTCTTGCAAATAAACATTTCTTGTCGAGGGAGGAATGGAGGTTGCAGGAGTCGAGTCGAGGCTGCTTGGGAGGACCTTTGGCTTCTGGCTTTTGTTTCGGTTTTTGTTCTCTTTCCTTCTTCTTCTTCTTTGGCTTCTTTTTTTTCTTCTTCTTCTTCTTTGGCTTCTTTTTTTTCTTCTTCTTCTTTGGCTTCTTTTTTTTCTTCTTCTTCTTCTTTGGCTTCTTTTTTTTCTCTTTATTCGTCTTCTCAGAGACAGTTCCCTAACAAAAGAATGAGAAGAAAAGAAACTAAAAAAGTAGTAAAACACAGAAAAAAAGAAAAAAAGCAGTAAAACACAGAAAAAAAGAAAAAAAACAGTAAAACACAGAAAAAAAAGAAAAAAAAAATCCTCCCCACAGCCAAAGAAAATAAACTAAAAAAGCAGTAAAACACAGAAAAAAGAGAAAAAAGCCCACCCACAGCCAGAGACAGTTCCCTAAGCCCCGCCGAAGACGCGCCGCCCGCCGACTCCTTCTTGCAAATAAACATTTCTTGTCGAGGGAGGAATGGAGGTTGCAGGAGTCGAGTCGAGGCTGCTTGGGAGGACCTTTGGCTTCTGGCTTTTGTTTCGGTTTTTGTTCTCTTTCCTTCTTCTTCTTCTTCTGTTTTTATCTTCTTCTTCTTCTCTGTTTTTGTTCTCTTTTCTTCTTCTTCTTTGGCTTCTTTTTTTCTCTTTATTCGTCTTCTCAGAGACAGTTCCCTAACAAAAGAATGAGAAGAAAAGAAACAAAAAAAAGCAGTAAAACACAGAAAAAAAGAAAAAAAGCAGTAAAACACAGAAAAAAGAAAAGAAAACCCACCCACAGCCAGAGACAGTTCCCTAACAAAAGAATGAGAAGAAGAGAAACTAAAAAAAGCAGTAAAACACAGAAAAAAAGAAAAAAAGCAGTAAAACAGAAAAAAAGAAAAAAAGCAGTAAAACAGAAAAAAAGAAAAAAAGCAGTAAAACAGAAAAAAAGAAAAAAGCAGTAAAACACGGAAAAAAAGAAAAAAAACTCCCCACAGCCAGAGACAGTTCCCTAACAAAAGAATGAGAAGAAAAGAAACTAAAAAAAAAAAGCAGTAAAACATAGAAAAAAATAAAAAAAGCAGTAAAACACAGAAAAAAAGAAAAAAAGCAGTAAAACACAGAAAAAAAGCAGTAAAACAGAAAAAAAAGGAAAAAAAGCAGTAAAACACAGAAAAAAGAAAAAAAGCAGTAAAACAGTAAAAAAGGAAAAAAAACAGTAAAACACAGAAAAAAAGAAAAAAAGTAAAACACAGAAAGAAAAGAAAAAAAAAACCCACCCCCAGCCAGAGACAGTTCCCTAAGCCCCGCCGACTCCTTCTTGCAAATAAACATTTCTTGTCGAGGGAGTAATGGAGGTTGCAGGAGTCGAGTCGAGGCTGCTTGGGAGGACCTTTGGCGTCTGGCTTTTGTTTCGGTTTTTGTTCTCTTTCCTTCTTCTTCTTCTTTGGCTTCTTTTTTTTTCTCTTTATTCGTCTTCTCAGAGACAGTTCCCTAACAAAAGAATGAGAAGGAAAGAAACTAAAAAAAAGCACTAAAACAGAAAAAAAGGAAAAAAAGCAGTAAAAAAAAAAAAAAAAAAAAACACCCACAGCCAGAGACAGTTCCCTAACAAAAGAATGAGAAGGAAAGAAACTAAAAAAAAGCAGTAAAACAGAAAAAAAAGAAAAAAAGCAGTAAAACACAGAAAAAAGAAAAAAAAGCAGTAAACCACAGAAAAAAAAAAGAAAAAAACCCACCCCCAGCCAGAGACAGTTCCCTAAGCCCCGCCGAAGACGCGCCGCCCGCCGACTCCTTCTTGCAAATAAACATTTCTTGTCGAGGGAGGAATGGAGGTTGCAGGAGTCGAGTCGAGGCTGCTTGGGAGGACCTTTGGCTTCTGGCTTTTATTTCTGTTTTTGTTCTCTTTCCTTCTTCTTCTTCTTTGGCTTCTTTTTTTCTTCTTCTTCTCTGTCTTCTTCTTTTTTCTCTTTATTCTTCTTCTCTTGCTGCTTCTTTTTCGTCACCATCTTCATCTTGTTCTTCTTTTTTTTCTCTTTCTTCTTCTTCTCTTTCTACTTCTTTTTGATCAACATTTTCTTCTTGTTCTCCTTCTCCGTTTTCTTCTTTTCTCTCTTTATTCTTCTTCTCTTTCTGCTTCTTTTTCGTCATCGTCTTCGTCTTGTTCTCCTTCTCCGTGTTCTTTTTTCGCTTTATTCTTCTCTTTCTAATTCTTTGTCATCAGCCTTTTCTTCTTGTTCTCCTTCTCCGTCTTCTTTTTTTTTCTTTCTTCTTCTTCTTTTTTCACTTCTTTTTCATCAGCCTTTTCTTCTTTTTCTCCCTCTCCGTCTCCTTCTTTTTTCTCTTTCTTCTTCTGTTTCTACTTTTTGTTCGTCACCATTTTCTTCTCGTTCTCCTTCTCCGTCTTCTTTTCTCTTTTCTCTTTATTCTTCCTTTTCATC
>NW_027217087.1:0-2500 GCF_042767895.1 Penaeus vannamei | reverse complement strand
CTGTAATGAAGAATGTAATGTAGTATATTTTCTGTTTTTAAAATAAGAATTTGGTTCTGACGAAAAGAAAAAAAAAACATTAGTTCGACTAACCACTACTAGATGGCACAGCTACGAGAAGTATTTACAAATGTCTCAGTGATTTTACAAATACTTAATTGATTTAGCTGCCCAATACACATGTTTTTATGTTCTAAGAAATATTCAGCTATAATTGACACTTGCTTTGTTATAAAAGAAGGGGGAAATGTCGCCTCACCTCCATACGTGTTGTCATTTCGATAAACAAACATTTTTAGGAAATCGCATTTAAAAAATATCCCATTACAAAGTCAACGATAACTATTACTATATGTATTATCACTTATTTCAAGAAAAAGGAAAAAACAAAGGGCTTACATAGTTTCTAAAAAGGAATATTAATACACTTATTGGTTATTTATCACAATTACCAATCAAGGTTACCAATCACACTCATTGTTACAATCAACCTAGGATTTTCATGCCATTCATAAAAAATATTTAATGTACGTTTGCATCGAACTGGTTGCCGGTATGGGTATAGACACCGTATTCTTACATATTTTATTGTTATAAATGGCAGGATTTGTTAATACACACAACAGCACAGGCGTGTATTTAGATGATTTTCCTCCCTTTGCCCCTTCTCCCGTCTTCGAAAATCTAAATTTTGTCAGACAAATCAAAAAGAGAGAGGAAGAAGAAGAAGAAAAAAAACAAAAAAAAACATGCTCTGGCTTCAAGGCAATCCCCGTCTTCTCCTTCGAGATTCCCAAAGGCGTCTCGAGCCAACCGGCGTAAAATACCGCAGATGGAGTCGGGGAAAGTCCCGGACAGTAGCCACCAATGTTCCAGCGGCTAAACTTCGGAGATTTTCGAATGAATTGGGCGCTTCAAGTCTTATCAGCGGTCGTGGTGTCGTCGCCGCGGTTCGAGAGCTTTCTCAGGCAATCGAGTGGAAGGGGGCGACGGCGGCGGGTGACGTAGCCGAAGAAGAGACGGCCCGCGGAACTGCAGGAGGCGAGCGCGAGAGAGCAGCCGGGAGGAGGCTTTTTTTTTTCTTTCTTTTTCTTCTTCTTCTTTTCTTTTTCTTTTTCTTCTTCTTTTCTTTTTCTTTTTCTTCTTCTTCTTTCTTCTTCTTCTTCTCGGCGGCCGCGGTTCGAGGACTTTCTCAGGCGATCGAGTGGAAGGGGGCGACGGCGGCGGGTGACGCAGCCGAGGGAGCGACGGCCCGCGGAACTGCAGGAGGCATGAGAAAAGAAAAAGAAAAGAGGCTTTTTTTCTTCTTATTCTTCTTCATCATCATCATCATCATCATCATCATCATCATCATCATCATCATCATCATCATCATCATCATCATCTTCTTTTTCTTCTTTTTCTTCTTCTTCTTCTTCTTTCTTCTTCTTTTTCTTGTTCATCTTCTTCTTCTTCTTCTTCATCTTATCCTTCATCATCATCATCATCATCATCATCATCACCATCATCATCATCTTCTTTTTCTTTTTTCTTCTTCTTCTTCTTCTTCTTCTTCTTCTTCATCATCATCATCATCATCATCATCATCATCATCATCATCACCATCATCATCATCTTCTTTTTCTTTTTTCTTCTTCTTCTTCTTCTTCTTTCTTCTTCTTCTTCTTCTTCTTCTTCTTCTTCTTCTTCTTCTTCTTCTTCTTCTTCTTCTTCTTCTTCTTCTTCTTCTTCTTCTTCTTCTTCATCATCATCATCATCATCATCATCATCATCATCATCATCTTCTCGGCGGCACTGCGATGCCTGGGCGCCGCTGAACACGAAGCGGAATGAGGAAGGCCACGCCACAGCCGCAACCAATTAAATCCTCTTTGAGCATTAAACA
This sequence comes from Penaeus vannamei, assembly GCF_042767895.1. Classification (NCBI taxonomy): domain Eukaryota; kingdom Metazoa; phylum Arthropoda; class Malacostraca; order Decapoda; family Penaeidae; genus Penaeus; species Penaeus vannamei. The sequence goes on along the minus strand of NW_027217087.1, from coordinate 615 downwards.
GGCTTAAAGAATAATGATAATGATAATGAAAAATAATGATTAACAAAATAGAATAAAATGGATAAAAATAAAACACGCAGAGGAAGAACAAGGAATAATTTTTTTACCCAAAGACGTGCTCGCGTTTTTACCCATATGATATTATTTTCCGCTTCGGCCGCCCATGCCTAAAAAAAAAAAAAAAAAAGTACAGAGAAAGAATGATTCACTTGCCCCTCGATGCCTGAGAACCGCATGAATCGAGATCAGGATTAAACTCCGGCTTTTGGCTTTGTGAGAATGGTTCTTAATCTTTCCAATTACACTTTATTTACCTTTACCGAAGACGAGAAAAAATATCAAACCTACACGTTTTTTTTTTTTTTTTTTTTTTAAGATTTTTCGTAGGGAACCCTTGCTGAAGCCAAAATATAAGCCATGCATATAAACGAAAATACTTGCACAAAGTATACTTATAAGAAACAAATTTACAAACATAGGCACAGACACTCGTAATTATTTATATACTTGACATAGAAAATAGAAATACACACATCCTTCACATAAAGTATATTTATAAACAGCTGGAGACTGTTATCTTTATAGTCAAAATGATATAGCTTCTTTTATTATTCA
>NW_027217085.1:5000-11655 GCF_042767895.1 Penaeus vannamei | reverse complement strand
TCTGTAATTTCCTGTTTATTGAGGATTATCATTATTTGTTTTTGTTTGTTGTTTTGGGGATATTTTTTCTTGTATCTTTTTTATTTCTATTTGTTTGTCTTGTGTTTTCTTTTTGTTCGTTTGTCGTCTTTTGGAACCTTGTCTTTATTGTTTTCTTTTCTTTTCGTTCGTTTGCGGCATGAAGTATTGATGGTTTTCCTTTTGACATTTTGGAACGTCTAATTCGGTATACTTAGTCTTTTTTCTCGGTCCCTCTTCTCGCCCTCTTATCTGCTCCTCTTCCTTGCACTCATTTCCCCAGCCTCCCCTCTTCCCGATCCTCAAACCTCCTTCCACTCCACCTTCCCTCTTCCCCTCCTCCATCCTCTCCTCGCTTACTCTTCCCTTCCTCTCTTTCTCATCTCCTCCATTCTCTCCCGCTCTCCACCCGCCGCCACCCACACTCCACAGCGCCGTAAGTCACGAGCAAGTGGGCGCGAGTGTCCATCCCTCCCGCCCCCCCCCCGCCCTTCCCCCGTTCCCTTGAGCCCAAAATCCGCAGAGCTTCGGCGTGGGTACAGCGGCGTCGTATCGATTCTGAAATATGCAGAGTGCGCCCCCTAGGCTTGCCCGCCCGCCGTGGCGTCCGGAGGGGTACTAAGGGAACGTAAATTATCGATCTTCGGATTGGGGGAAGGGTGAATGGTCATACTTGCACGCTCATTGGCTCGGCGTGACTCACTTGCTCTCGGCCAATCGGGATGAAGCCTTTTTACAAGTGCACAGCGTGTACTAAATGATACATAAAGTTTTGTGCGTGTGTGTGTGTGTGTGTGTGTGTGTGTGTGTGTGTGTGTGTGTGTGTGTGTGTGTGTGTGTGTGTGTGTGTGTGTGTGTGTGTGTGTGTGTGTGTGTGTGTGGGTGTGCGTGTGCGTGTGCGTGTGCGTGTGCGTGTGCGTGTGCGTGTGCGCGCGCGCGCGCGCGCGTGTGTGTGTACAAACACACACATGCACACACATTCACATACACATAAACACACTCGCACGCACACAAACACACACACGTGTGTGTGTGTATACATATGTACATATATATAGGCATATATATATCCATATATATGTATGTGCATATTTATGAAACTAGTCTAATATTCTAATGACCCCTTTTCTCTACAGAGGGTGTCATAGTAAGACATCTGAGGGCAGGTCAGGTGAGCGGCACAAGAGATGCAAGGAGATGCGTACGAGGGGCGAGATGGCTGCAGCATCCGCGGATCCTACCGATCCGTCAATGGCGTCAGCGTGACGTCAACAGACACTCACATAGAAAATAATTCCACAAAGGATCGACTTTCCGTTCAAGCGATTCATTCTGCCTCCCCCTTTTGCCGCGCGAGGGCTGTCCCTGAAGTGAACGACCGGCGGACCCAACAAGCCAGCTCACAATTCCATTAACTCGTCGAGGTTCCATCAAGGAATCATGATACACTAGGCTGGAGCGCTATGTTGTATCTTGCAGTGTAGGTCAGTAAAGGACCTTAGCATTATGCAACCGTAGCTCTAGCCATTCACCTCGTGCCATTGCAGGGTTGCAAGGGGGTGTTATAGTTGCATATGTCAACATGTTAACGCGGGCAAGGAATGAAGTCATATCCTAAATTTAGGACAAGGAACACTACCCTTCTCGATACGGAAATGATATATCAGGAAAAAAGGAAGGCCAATATCCAAGCCAGGGAAAGAAAAGGCACAAAAAACCCATACAGTTACGGGGGTGAAATATTCTGGCAACGGACTAAAGCCAAAGAAAACGGCAGAAGTTTTGTGTGCGTGTGTGTGGCTGCGTCCTTGGCCCTGACCGAAATAGACTGGCGCCCTCCCTCCCTCCCACCGACCCTCCTCTTCGCCCCTGCCCAGCCCCACCACCTCACCCCCCCCTCCCCGGTGTAGGCCATCGAGGGCTCTAGTTCATGTCTCACCCATGTACTTGAGATCTTCATGGCCCATATGTGTGGCCATCGTGTGTCGCTCAGCGTGTCACGTCCGGCTTCTAAGCCTTTTACGTTAAGAGAGGCGTGTGTGTGTGTGTGTGTGTGACATGGGAGGGAGGAGGGTGCATACGTGCATCTGTGTGTGTGTGTGTGTGTGTGTGTGTGTGTGTGTGTGTGTGTGTGTGTGTGTGTGTGTGTGTGTGTGTGTGTGTGTGTGTGTGTGTGTGTGTGTGTGTGTGTGTGTGTGTGTGTGTCTGTGTCTGTGTCTGTGTCTCTGTGTCTGTCTGTATATGTCTGTGTCTGAGTTTCTGTTACTGTGTCTGAGTCTCTGTCTCGGTCTGTGTCTGTGTCTTTGTCTCTGTGTGTTGTGATGAGTGCGAGATCCAATGTTCAAGGGCAAGATGAAACTGAAATAACAGACAGGACCAGTAAGTGCAAAATACAGTTATCGCAGCGGCTAGACCTTCTAACGGGCCGGGAAAAAACGAAAGGACTGAAAAAGGTTTACAAAAAGCCAGACATACAGACGGACTGACACGCAGGTAGACAGAGTCATAAATATATGTGGGAGAAGCAGACGTATAGATGTGTGTATATATAGATTAACGGGTGCCAAGGGACCCCTGGGTCACCCGAGGAGGTTTGTCCGGAATATAAACGATACGGAATAGTGTTTGTAGGCCCCTCGATTCTTTCTTGACCAGCCAAGCCGATGTTCTCTTGTTTTGATTTGTTTTTTACTTCTGTCTGAGTCTCTCCACACTATTTTTAGAGCTTATTATTATTTCCATCGGATAGTACCTATCAATGGCTAAAGATGTCTAGATAATAGAACTTAATTTTCCAAATTTCTATTATCTATTATACTCGTCTAATTTCAGGAAAGGAAAAACTGGCAACTTACACCGGGCTCTGGAGTACTCCGATTCGTCAATTTTCCTTTGAGGAAACATACAAATGTGGTGTAAAGTAATAAACATAGTGTATCTCAATTTTGAAAATACCAAACATATGTAAACACAAGTAGTTAATGTTACCTGATTTAAAGAGAAATATTGATGATGAAAAAGAAACTTGGCGTATAAGAGTCCATACTGAGTTGCCAGTTAGCCCTTTCCTGAAACTGGACGCACTCTAGTAGACACGACCAGAACAGAATTTCAGATACACTATTCAGCCTTCATCTATACACAGGGTCACACGCGCTTGCTCCTGCCATGCAATCCTTGTTATCACGCTGAATGAATCGCATCACTGCTTCGCGATAAACAGTCCAAACACAACATTTTAACATGCATGAGTTCACTGTTGTCAAACGCGTATACGTCTTTCTGTTCGAATTTTCCAATTACAGTCGAAACAGATGTTTAAGCCTTTGTTCAGCTACCTATCTTCCACGTTCATTAAAACTTCTGCTTCTTTTCCATCATATATTATAGATACTTTGCTTCCTCAATATGGTGAAAATGATAATATTCATAGAATATTCACACAGAGTTTAATTGTATTCTGTGAGAATATGCAGGGGAGGCAATGTAGTTGCCACTTGTTATATGGGGAACAAATTTTATTTTAGTCTTCAAATGGAGTATAAAAATCTATTGCAAATATGTGAGTGTATGTAATCATAGTATTAGTAAGTTAACATGTGTGAGTTTGTATGTGTGTGTGTGTGTGTGTGTGTGTGTGTGTGTGTGTGTGTGTGTGTGTGTGTGTGTGTGTGTGTGTGTGTGTGTGTGTGTGTGTGTGAGTGCGTGAGGGAGTGAGGGAGTGAGTGAATGCGTGTATGTGTGTGTGAGTGAGTAAGTGAATGCGTGTATGTTTGTGTGCGTGAATAAGTGAGCGAGCGAATGCGGGCGCGCGCGCGTGTGTGTGTTTTATGTGAATTGTTATACTCCCCTAAACGCTTTCTAACAAACGACAAACAACGGATCGTTTTTCCTCACAAACACCAACCTCCTGGGGTCACCCGTGCTTAGGGTTAAGCTTCCCAATAATTCTCCATCTCCCCCCAACATAGTTACGCACAGCACACTGACATCCACACTGCTACTAGAGCTAACAGGCAAACACTTTATTCCTTCATACGCCCATTTCCGCCCACGCCAGAAATTTAGGTAATGTTCCAGTACCCAACCTAATCACCATAAGTTTGCCGGGCCACTGCAAGTACATACGGGTCTTAAGGACGACGCGAAGTGGCAAGACAAGAGGGAAGGGTTGGTAAGATGTTAAATCTCTCAGTTGGTTGTCTGTCTGTCTGTCTGTCTGTCTGTCTGTCTGTCTGTCTGTCTGTCTGTCTGTCTGTCTGTCTGTCTGTCTGGCTCTCCCTCTCCCTCTCCCTCTCCCTCTCCCTCTCCCTCTCCCTCTCCCTCTCCCTCTCCCTCTCCCTCTCCCTCTCCCTCTCCCTCTCCCTCTCCCTCTCCCTCTCCCTCTCCCTCTCCCCCTCCCTCACTCCTCCTTTTCTCATTCTGAAGGATCTGAAATAGTAGTCCATACATACTCCTCATACTTCCTTTCCTCATACTGAAAAAAAAACACAGCAGCGCCTCCGATCAATCCCAGGCAAACACCACCCACACAAAACGGACCGTGCGTGTTAATCTCAGCGCTTACAACATTGCCTTCATGAAGATGTTCACATGTTGCATCTATGTAAACGTTCATTCTAAAAGGTTATGAAGGCACTAAACTTGCAGAGCGTGTTATAAACGGTGACGAAGCGCATTCCAACGACGCTCGCTCGAACATAACGCCAAAACAACGCATGAAAGCTGCATGACCTTGATCTCAAACTTAGACATTCCACCCCGCAACGCACCCACTGCCTCGCCATGCTGAAGCATATCCGATTCCTTGCAAAACATTCGTACCTTCTTCCGCCATTACTCTACTCCCTCCTCCTCCTCTTCCTCCTCCTCCTCTTCCTCCTCGTTCACGTCCTCATCTTCCTCCTCCTTCTTTCTTCTTCTTCTTCTTCTTCTTCTTCTTCTTCTTCTTCTTCTTCTTCTTCTTCTTCTTCTTCTTCTTCTTCTTCTTCTTCTTCTTCTTCTTCTTCTCCACTTCCTTCTTCTTCTTCTCCACTTCCTTCTTCTTCTCCTCCTCCTGCTTTCCTCCACTTCCTCCACTTCCTCCTCCTCCCCTCATTCTCCTCTTCCTCCTTCTCCTGCTCCTCCTCCTCCTCCCCCTCCTTTTACTCCTCCTCCTCCAGTTCTTCCCTCTTTCCCTCCTCCCTGCTCCCTCCCTCCTAGACGTCACCTCTGCCACATTCCCCATTCTGACCCCCTCTTTTTCCTCCCTCCTTCCCCTCTGCCTCCCGCTCGTCGTTGCTCGGTTAGACACGAAAATATTTCGTGATGGGGGAGGGGGGGAGGAGGGAAAGGGGAAGGGCTGGCAGACCCCTACAAAATCGGTCATAATTAGCCCTCCCTTAGAACCATAAAGACGAGGCCTAGTTTTTTTTCTGTGTGTGTGTGCCTATGACATTTTTTTTCTCTCTCTCTCCCTTCCCCCTTTTTGTACCCAAAGGGAGAGATAAGGGAAGTAATGGGCAGAATATCCGGGGAGAAAACCAACAGATCAAAGAACTCCAGCGAACGTGAGGGAGAGGGGAGGAGGGGGAGGGAGGGGGAGGTAGAATGGGAGGGAGGAGGAGGTAGAAGGGGAGGTAGAAGTGGAGGGAGGAGGAGGTAGAAGGGAAGGGAGAGGGAGGCAGAAGAGGAGTGAGGGGGAAGGCGGAAGGCAGAAGGGGAAAAAATTTAAATGGAAACCATAGGCACTTTGCGACGGCTTGCTGAAACGCAAAAGTAAATTCTCCCGATACTTATCAGATGTAAATTTTGTGTGTGTGTCAAATGGAAATGATTAAAAATGCCGATTCCAGATAGCATCGCCGGGACGAAATTGGCGGCGAATCAAAGGAAATGTCGGTTCGTTCTTAGTGAATATTCATGTCCGTTTTGCTATTCACGTTCTAGTGACGATCAAAGTTTTCCACAACAAAAACCTTCCGTTTATGTATACATGCCTACGTAACTTTTGGCTTACTTACATACAGACAGACATATATTCATATGTACATACAGGTAACCACACACACACACACATATACATACACGTACGCACAAACGCACGCGCGCGCGCACACACACACACACACACACACACACACACACACACACACACACACACACACACACACACACACACACACACACACACACACACACACACACACACAATTACGCACACAAATACGCTGTATATACACACACGTTTCCAACTTTCTCAAGAAAAACATCATCATCTACAAATGATCTTCCTTTTCGCTGTTAAAACGTCGCGTAGGAATAACATTCCCGGAAAAAAAGCCAAAAATTAAAACAAAAAACTTTTAAAACATCTCACCACAATCTTTCCGTCCTTCCCCTAACTCATCTACCCGCCCCCCTATCCAAACTTCCCTTTTCCCCCTAACTTCCTCCTCCCCCCCAACTTCCTCCCCTTAACTTCCCCTCCTCCGGTTCCTATCCCTAACATCCTCCCCTCTAACTTCTTTTTTTTCCCCTAACTTCCTCCCCACTAACTTACCCCCCATCCTAACTTCCCTTTTCCCTAACTTCCTCCCCCCCAACTTCCTCCCCTTAACTTCCCCTCCTCCGGTTCCTATCCCTAACATCCTCCCCT
>NW_027217082.1:5000-7500 GCF_042767895.1 Penaeus vannamei | reverse complement strand
GCGGGCTTCCGGTATTCGAGGCTGTGGGAGGGCCGGATGCCAAAGGAAGGAGACGTAGAAGGCTTTCCTGCACTTTGTCTTGCAAGGCGAAATGGGTGCGTGACTCCCCCACGCCGTGCGAGGCATGGGATGGCACGTTCTTCTTCTTCTCCTCCTCCTCTTCCTTTTTCTTCATTTCTCCTTTTCTTCCCTTCTTTTTTTTCCTTTTTTCTCGTCTTATTATTTCATATTCGTCGTCTGCTTTTTCTCCTCTGATTCTTCTCTTTTCTCGTTTTTTTTCTTTTTCTTTTTTATCTTCATCTTCTCCACCTTCTTCTTCTTCTTCTACTTTTTTCTGTTGTTCATTGTCGACTGAAGCCTTTGTATTCGACGCCATGCAAAGTATATATCCGAGCTGCAGTTTCTCTACAACATAATCTAATTAATTTCTGTGGATTTTGCAAGACACAAAAGACTCATTGAAGCTGCAAAAACATGGGTCACTGTAAATCCTCATCCATCATCAATGTCTTTAAGAAAATTGGCGTTTCTTAGCGCACACTGCATATTTTCCCATTGTCTTTCCTCATTATTAGTCTGCAGATTATTATTCTTAAAAAAAGCAAACAAACTCCATAATGGTGTGACGTACCGACTGTAATTTGAGGTTTACACGTCGTCTGTAGTTCAGGAATGTCCGGGGTAATTGGATCAAGGTGGAATTCTGACAAGTATGTGGTAAAAAATGACATGATTATAAAGTTAGTGTGTTGTCAAATAATTCTGCCTGAAATCTCCTCATGATTGTTATATTTGTGCAGTTGCATTACAGCGTGATTCGTGTCGTCTTTAAGGAATTAAATTGACATAAAGAATACATATGAGGAGAGAATGAAGGCAATTTGGAGTTTGAAAAGGTATGATTTCCGGGATGTCAAGGATGTCAGCAGGATGAGCTCCCTTTTGTAACAAATAACTAGTTTTTGCTGTTTTTTTTTCTTTTCTTTTCTTTTTTACAGGTGTTGCATTTACCTTCGGTGTATTCTCCAAGAGGTGTGGATTTATTTGAGAATGTAATTTCTTGCATATCATGATGTCTATCTTGTTTGTGATGTGGTGTAGGTTTGGGTACGATCTGTGTACTATAGTTTATAATGAGCACACGCATACACACACACACACACACACACACACACACACACACACACACACACTCTCTCTCTCTCTCTCTCTCTCTCTCTCTCTCTCTCTCTCTCTCTCTCTCTCTCTCTCTCTCTCTCTCTCTCTCTCTCTCTCTCTCTCTCTCTTAGACAGACCGCAAACACACATATACATAGACATACTCAGACCTCTCTCTCTTCTTCTTCTTCTCTCTCTCTCTCTCTCTCTCTCTCTCTCTCTCTCTCTCTCTCTCTCTCTCTCTCTCTCTCTCTCTCTCTCTCTCTCTCTCTCTCTCTCTCTCTCTTAGACAGACCACAAACACACGTATAAACAAAGACATAAGCAGACCTCTCTCTCTCTCTCTCTCTCTCTCTCTCTCTCTCTCTCTCTCTCTCTCTCTCTCTCTCTCTCTCTCTCTCTCTCTCTCTCTCTCTCTCTCTCTCTCTCTCTCTCTCTCTCTCTCTCTGCCCCTATCTCTCCTCGCATCCTCTATTAAGATGATGCACCGAATTACGAGCTGTGCCCCGTACTATTCATCTTCTAATTAAACTTTGATCAAACGAATGGAAAGGTAATTATGAATAAGAAGTATAGAGTGCTTGGCTTTCCATCCATTATGCTGTCTTAAGGTACAAAAAGGTATCACGCCACGAAGAAAAGAGGAAGAAGGAGAGAGAGAGAGAGAGAGAGAGAGAGAGAGAGAGAGAGAGAGAGAGAGAGAGAGAGAGAGAGAGAGAGAGAGAGAGAGGGAGAGAGAGAGAGAGAAAGAGAGAAAGAGAGAGAGAGAGAGAGAAAGAGAGAGAGAAAGAGAGAGAGAGAGAGAGAGAGAGAAAGGGAGAGAGAGAGAGAGAGAAAGAGAGAGAGAGAGAGAGAGAGAGAGAGAGAGAGAGAGAGAGAGAGAGAGAGAGAGAGAGAGACAGAGAGAGAGAGAGAGATAGTTAGAGAGATAGATAGATGGAGAAGGCAGATCACGTTAATGGCGAAACGAAACTTCGATATCCATTTTTTTCATTCCTATTATTATCTTTTTCTGACGTTCTTTGTGTTTCTCAAACATCCGAGTTTCGATATGATTATTGCTTTCATCTTTTTATATACTTGTTTATCTATCTATCTTTGATTCTCTCTTCCGTTTGTTTATTCGTTTGTTATAACTCTTTCACTGTCGTATCTTTCTCGAGTATTCTTCGCATTATCCGATAACTTTCCTATTGATTACTGGTCTTACTTTTCATTTGATGTTTGCTTCTAGATTTTCCAACTCCGCGAAAGAAACAGTAAATACACTTCTATTGTCAAACTTATCTCTTATCCCCCTCTTCCTTTCTTGTAAACCTCTATTCTTAAGAAAGAAATTCTC
>NW_027217080.1:0-2500 GCF_042767895.1 Penaeus vannamei | reverse complement strand
CGAATGGTGTTGATGATGATCCATTGAACTGGACGATACCCTTCATTCCAAAGTGGAAGGACTGTAAGGTACTCAGGAGCCTCTTCAGGAGATATTTTCTAAAGAGGACATCTCGGCTTACGAAGTCAAAGGCTTTGGTAAGGTCGATAAAGGCGACAAACACTGGCTGCTTTTGCTCTCTACATTTCTCCTGAAGCTGGCGTAGAGAGAAAATCATGTCAATTGTGGATTATCTGCCAGGTTTTGGAGATACCTCTGTAGTTGTTGCAGTCGCTGCTGTCACCTTTATTCCTATACAAAGTGATGATTATACAATCACAAATCTCCTGTGTGTACTTCGCCTTCCTCCCAGCACTGGCTAAGCAGTTCATGAAGATGATTGAGAAGAGGGCGCTTCCCACTCTTTATGACCTCAGCTGGGATGTCATCTAGGCCTGGTGCTTTTCCCGTAGGCAGGATGTCTGTGGCTTTGTTGAGCTCATCGAGGCTTAGCATTTTGCCCAGCTCTTTCATAACAGGCAGGCACTCAACAGACTCCAGAGTGGCATCTGAGATGATGGTCTCTGCTGTAGAGGTCTGAGTTGTGTTCCAACTATCTGTCAGTTTGCATTTGTCTGCGAAGGTCTCGCTAGATGTTGATTTCAGTGGACCCATCTTGTTCCTTCTTAAATCATAGACATCTCTGATGTTGCTAGTGTCAGCAGCCAGCTGCATGCCCTCACAGAGTTCAAGCCAGTAAATGCTGGCGCAGCTCCTGGCTGTCTGTTGAACTTCGCTTCTAGCTACTATGAGTGCCAGCAGCGTTAACTGGGTAGGATTTTGACTGTGGTTTAGTAGGGTAATGTGTTTCTATCACAGCACTGTTGCATTTGCCTCAAACCAGTTCAAGGTTTTCCCAGTCTTCCTGCTGAAGACGGAAAAGGCTGTGTTGTGGATAGTGTTGCGGAGATGGTCCCTCCTCTGTTCGGAATTCCCTTCATGATGTCATGGTACCTTGTGCTGGGACTTACTCGAAAAATAGCTGTTTGTGATGCATAGGTCTTGAAGTATGCACAGTTCCACGAGACGCTGGCTGTTGTTCATTCTACCAACAGGAAAATGATCGAGGCAAATGTGCTAGGAAACGTGGTCTGCACTGGCACGAGCATTTAAGTTGCCAAGGAGAATGAGGCTGTCCAGTGATGGCACCTTCTGGACAGGTGGTGTCAGCTGGTCGCTGAACTGTTTTTTTGCCTTATATGTGGAGTAAAAGGTGAGGGCATAGACACTGAGGCCCGTTTGAGGTGTGAAGACGCAAGGAGAGAATCCTCTGACCCTTATTTGCCAGGCTCTATCATGCCCAGTAGTGAGTTCTTCACTGCGAAACCAACACCGTCGTTGGCTTTACCACTTTAGTAGAAATAGTATTCTTTCTCTCAAAGAAATAAAGTTTCAGCAGTCCGGGTCCACATCCAATTTTAGCTGTGCATTGTTAATTACTGCCGACTTGTGTGCGTCACTTATGTCCATAAGGCCTGTTGTCAGACTGGTTGTCATAGACCTTACGTTCTATGTTGCTAATATCATCTTCAGCTTTCTATATGCCTTGTTTTTATTTTTACTTGTTATTGTTGGGTGGTACATGAGTTTAACAAGCCACTTTTCAGTCTACTTCTAGCCCTAATCCCTACGCGCCAAGTAAGGAAGGTGGACTGTGGCAGGGTAGTACCTAACTGACCGGAGGCTGCCCGGCTTGAAGCGGGAGGTAGCTGTCCTATAGGAGTACGAAGCCCCCTCCCACTGTCAGAAGTGACCCCTAGCACCTTGCTTTACGCCAATGGAGCACTGGCTTATAACTGGTATCTACCACTCCCTATGCTTTTGTTGTCCCTTTTCAAAGACGCTGGAGTGTCCTCTCCAGGGCACAGGCCTGGTTAAAGTTGTACGAAGAACATGGTGTTGTCCATGCACAAGGTCCCCCCTCTCCACGTAGTCGATGTGGTTCTAGGAAAGGGCAGGAGCCAATATATATATATATATATATATATATATATATATATATATATATATATATATATATATATATATATATATATATATATATATGTATATATATATTTATATATATATATATATTTATGAATATATATATATATATATATATATATATATATATATATATATATATATATATATATATATATATCTGTGTGTGTGTGTGTGTGTGTGTGTGTGTGTGTGTGTATATATATATATATATATAATATATATATATATATATATATATATATATATATATATATATATATATATATATATTGATTTATATCTATATAAATATATATATATATGTATATATTGATATATGTATATATACATATGTATACACACATACACATGTGGGGAATTCATGATGAACAGATTGCAACAGGAACAACGAAGGGAAGGACAAGAAAACACTAATGCAGCTAATGCTTCTTCAGGATAGTGATAAAAGAGTGATGATGATGATGATGATGAT
>NW_027217079.1:7500-11631 GCF_042767895.1 Penaeus vannamei | reverse complement strand
TTTCCTTTTCCATTCTTCATTTTTTTTTCTTCTTATTTATTCTCCACTTCACTCTCTTCTAGTGATTCCATTCTTCCTTTTCTTCTCTTCTTCACTTTCTCCCATTCTCCTTCTCTCACTTTCTCCCATTCTCCTTCTCTTACTCTCTCTCTCTCAGTCTCCTTCTCTCTCTCTCTCTCATTCTCCTTCTCTCACTCTCTCTCTCCTTCTCCTTCTCTCACTCTCTCTCTCCTTCTCCTTCTCTCACTCTCTCTCTCCTTCTCCTTCTCTCACTCTCTCTCTCCTTCTCCTTCTCTCACTCTCTCTCTCCTTCTCCTTCTCTCACTCTCTCTCTCCTTCTCCTTCTCTCACTCTCTCTCTCCTTCTCCTTCTCTCACTCTCTCTCTCATTCTCCTTCTCTCACTCTCTCTCATTCTCCTTCTCTCACTCTCTCTCATTCTCATTCTCTCACTCTCCCTCATTCTCATTCTCTCACTCTCCCTCATTCTCATTCTCTCACTCTCCCTCATTCTCATTCTCTCACTCTCCCTCATTCTCATTCTCTCACTCTCCCTCATTCTCATTCTCTCACTCTCCCTCATTCTCCTTCTCTCACTCTCTCTCCTTCTCCTTCTCTCACTCTCTCTCATTCTCCTTCTCTCACTCTCTCTCATTCTCCTTCTCTCACTCTCTCTCATTCTCCTTCTCTCACTCTCTCTCCTTCTCCTTCTCTCACTCTCTCTCATTCTCCTTCTCTCACTCTCTCTCATTCTCCTTCTCTCATTCTCTCTCATTCCCCTTCTCTCACTCTCTCTCATTCCCCTTCTCTCACTCTCTCTCATTCTCATTCTCTCACTTTCTCCCATTCTCCTTCTTTCACTCTCTCTCTCCTTCTCTTTCTCTCACTCTCTCTCATTTTCATTTTTTCTCTCCTTCTCTCACTCTCTCCCTCATTCTCCTTCTCTCACTTTCTCCCATTCTCCTTCTCTTACTCTCTCTCTCTCTCTCCTTCTCCTTCTCTCACTCTCTCTCCTTCTCCTTCTCTCACTCTCTCTCCTTCTCCTTCTCTCACTCTCTCTCATTCTCCTTCTCTCACTCTCTCTCATTCTCCTTCTCTCACTCTCTCTCATTCTCCTTCTCTCACTCTCTCTCATTCTCCTTCTCTCACTCTCTCTCTCTCATTCTCCTTCTCTCACTCTCTCTCATTCCCCTTCTCTCACTCTCTCTCATTCTCATTCTCTCACTTTCTCCCATTCTCCTTCTTTCACTCTCTCTCTCCTTCTCTTTCTCTCACTCTCTCTCATTTTCATTTTTTCTCTCATTCTCTCACTCTCTCCCTCATTCTCATTCTCTCACTCTCTGTCTCATTCTCATTCTCTCACTCTCGCCCTCATTCTCATTCTCTCACTCTCTCTCTTTCTCATTCTCTCACTCTCTCTTTCTCATTCTCTCACTCTCTCTCTTTCTCATTCTCTCACTCTCTCTCTCATTCTCATTCTCTCACTCTCTCTCTCATTCTCATTCTCTCACTCTCTCTCTCATTCTCATTCTCTCACTCTCTCTCTCATTCTCATTCTCTCACTCTCTCTCTCATTCTCATTCTCTCACTCTCTCTCATTCTCATTCTCTGTCTTACTTTCTCTCCCTCATTCTCATTATCTGTCTTACTTTCTCTCCCTCATTCTCTTTCTCTCATTTTTTTCTCTCTTAATCTCACTCTCTCTTTCTTTCTCTTTCTCTTGTTTCTCCTTATTTTCTCTCTCATTCTCTCATTTTTTTCTCTCAATCTCTTACTCTCTCACACTCTCTCTTTCTTTCTCTTGTCTCTCCTCTCTTATTTCTTCTTCTCTCTTCTCTCTCCTTTCTCTTATTTCTCCTCTCACCCCTCTCTTTTTAAATAGATTCATATGAAATGAGAGTGTATGGCAAAAGTATAAGAAGGACAAATGTGAATTTGTGTGGGTGCCAGAAGAATGACAAATGATATTTTATAACATGTGACATCATGTCAAGTGCCCAAAAAATTGAAATATTCTTTTAAATAATAAAATAATAGAAAACCCCATGTCATATATCCCAGCTCATAGCTCTCAAAAAAAGGTGATACAAAGATATGGCCATCTAAAATCAGTATATTCACAAATACATATACAACAGTAAATAACAACCTGATAACGTGGGCAGCTGCAGTTACGAACATGCAGGATGGGTGCTAAACCAACCGTACCAAATATTGTGTGGTATGGTTTGTTTAGCACCTGTTCTGCAGATTCATAACTGCAGTGTCCTGATCAGGGATGGATGTTTTAATTATCCATATCAAAGCTGCGGTGCATTATTCCAGCTTTCATATATATCTGTGTAAGAAATGCCAAATACAAAATAATCTACTGAGTAAAACATTCAAAAAGCAATATGTAGCTTTGGAGGTAATAAATGTTTCTTAGTCCTCTTTTTACCTTACATTTTCACATTAGAACAAACTTTGTAGAAAAAATTAAAAATTTTACAAGTCACAAGAATGAACAGCTTCTTTTCCACCAAAAAAGAAAGGCAGAGACAAGAGCAAACCCCTGTAAACATACTACAATCAAGAAATAAAAATGAAATACCCAAACACCTACTAGATATACTTCATATCCACAGAAATAAAATCCATTATGGAAAAAAAGAAAAAAAATTACCAGCTTCTACAAATAAAAGTGTTTCAGTGTGTAAGAGTAATGGTTTGCATATTTTGCTTGGTACATTTTGTGGGTTGACTGAAGGTATGTTAACGAGGAAAATTGGGCCATCATACCGTTTAACTTCCTGGGTTTTCTGACCCTATTGATGTTTGCATTTTGTACCCCTAGTTCAGAAACAGTTTGGCCAAGACGGTGGTATAATTCCACTAAATTTATTTGGGGTTTCATATATAACTAATACTTCCGCTCTAACAGAGGCCGTCTTTAGGTATTTATCAATCTCTTTATGAACATGCAATTACTTCTTCCAAACAGTATTAATATACCTTCAACTGCCAAAACAAATATCATATTACCAATACCATCATGTTACTACTAGACAGGTTCAATGAAATATCAAATAATTCCATGAATCTGTAACCATCTTCATCATTCAACTATTTAGTCAATAAATTTCACCATCATCTAATTTAAGCAACTGCCTGGTTGGATTGTAGGCATAGGTTCTCCTTTGCTCTTCAACCATAAAAACAACTTAGCATCTTATATCACACGAGAACACAATTCAGAAATCTGGCTATACCAAAACATTAACCATCAACTACTACAAAAGTCATTTTTATCTTACAGTGCACACACAAAAATATATATATATGAAGCTTCTGTATATTCCATTCTATTGAATTAATAACATCAGATATTATGCAGCAAAGTTATAATGGCCTAAAGTTAAAACACACACACACACACACACATATATACATATAAACATATATCTCAAACAAAATACAAATTCTTTCTATTTATTACTTGTACTGATAAATTCTACAATCATCTGGTTTTGGATACCACTTTCAGACACATTTCCTTCTATAATATGAATTTACTTGCAAGTAAATCACACTAAAAAGGCTTTCACAGGCTTATCTGAATTCTAATTTTCTTTTCTTCAGAAGAATCCCACTGCATAACAGTCCTGTCTAAATATAAATTGAGAAAGTCAAGATGATGCATAATGTTCTCCGGACTGATCTCCCTAACCTTCCCACTGTCCCTTGCCACCCATCAAAATGTTCAATTTCTCATCCCAAAACTGCTTCTCTCGCCTTTTCTAAACAGCATTACATGAAGCTCATCAACAAAAGACTACATAACACTTCTTAATAATCTAAACCTTAATTCACTTTGTATTTGTACACAGGCTAATGGCAGTCATAGATCTCATAACATTCCTCTCTTAACTTGTTTATAACCAAATACGTTATGTATTTCTTCCATATTTCCATATGAATTACAAATACAAATGTTTGAAAGACAAATGAAGAGAA
The DNA here is from genome assembly GCF_042767895.1 of Penaeus vannamei. Taxonomy (NCBI): domain Eukaryota; kingdom Metazoa; phylum Arthropoda; class Malacostraca; order Decapoda; family Penaeidae; genus Penaeus; species Penaeus vannamei. The sequence goes on along the minus strand of NW_027217079.1, from coordinate 7,637 downwards.
ATTACTGTCACAAAGTACAGGTTATCTTGTACACACATTCTCATGAAATTTCTTTAAAAGATTTTGCTAAACCTAACACTGTCTATTGTAATTTTCTTTTATGAAGTTGGTTTACATGATGATGGCTCCTCAAGTGC
>NW_027217077.1:7500-10000 GCF_042767895.1 Penaeus vannamei | reverse complement strand
TTAGGAGAAACGGATCAGATTCTCCAATATCCGGCAGTCGCGCAATGGCTTCCATGCATAAACATTGCACTCCTTCAATCACAGGCTGTCGCAACATTCCTTTTCCAATCTGATCTGCGTTCTCTCCACGTGTTAGTTTCTCAAGAAATCACCCCTATATCGATCAAGCGAAAAAAAATGATTATGATAAAGGGATTGTTTGAAGGGAGGAAAGTTTCCACAAAGGTTCGTTGAGGTAAGTTTGTTTTGCTCATTAACCTTTCGTTTTGTGATCATATGTGAACACTCCTTATGTTATATATTCACACACACACACAAACACACACATACACACACACACACACACACACACACACACACACACACACACACACACATACAGATACACACACACACACACACACACACACACACACACACACACACACACACACACACACACACACAAAAAAAAAAAAAAAAAAAAAAAAAAAAAAAAAAAAAAAAAAAAAAAAAAAAAAAAACGCACACAGGTTTATAAAACCATCTCGCTATATTTCCTCCTTTATTCGAATTTATCTTCCCACGAGTCCAAAAGGCCCATGCATGCAAGATTGCCCCGGAAGTGAGGATGGCTCCCAACCCCCTCAGATCTGCCTTAACAGCAAGAAAGATTGGATTGCACCGCGAGGGAACCAGAGCGAAGTCGACACGAACGTCAAATCTATTTCGGAGTGGAAAATGTTCGAAAAAGGTAAATGGATAATATGGATATTGATGAGACTGATTTTCCAATAGGTGTCATAGACTCATCCCTTTCCCACCTGGTCTTGTCTCTCGCCCTATAAATAGATTTTGTCTCGAGTTAAACTGAAGAATTTATGTGGATATTTTAGGGTGCAGTTAATTGACCCGATATGAAGGCGATGAGAAGAGAGATTAGATAGATAGGGAAAGAGAGAAAAATAAAGAGAATGGGAAAGATATGTAGCACATATATTTTGGTAAAATACACGAAATGATTCTCTGCACGTCACTGCTGGAGCTCAAATAGGAATTTCATTTTCGAGATGACCAGCATTATGGAGAGAAATATGTTCATTATCACAAAGTATGCGATATGAGAGGCAAGATTTATTCGAAATACATTCACGAGGTTCATTTTGTGTCGCATCTAAATTATTATATTTTTACCACTAGGATATGTAAAGTAGGTGTCGTCCCTTAATTTACATATCACATCAAACACTGAACGTAGAAGTACTTCATTTAAAAAGTAAGGAATACCAGTATTTAACCAAGGCTTGTATTTTCATTTCATAACGAAAGGGTGTATATGCTAATGTACTTTAGTTTCCCTTAATATTTTCAGGGTACGCTAAAGTGAGGATGAGTATGCTATGATGTGTGCTAATAGGCCCTGATAAAACTGTACATTCTTTCCTCGAAATCTGAAAAAATGTCTTTTTTTCTATTCTCGGCCACGAAAATTGGATAAAATTTCTGATTCTGTTACTAGACTACAGTTCCTTTTACATTATCTGTCCATAAACGAGAAAATACAACAAATACAGCACTTTATCTCACAAGTTTGAATATTTCGTTGAGACTTAATGAAAGTATTAGTAAAAGTATGTATACTTAATTCCTTCAAGCTGAGTAAAAAAAAAAAAAAAAAAAAAAAAAAAAAAAAAAAAAAAAAAAAAAAAAAAAAAAAATAGGCCTATGGCTTAACTCCCAGTGTGAGCCATTCCACTTGAGAATCATAATCATTCATGCATAAACATAATCACTCACTCTTCTCATCCACAGGGCTATTTTGATGATTTTTCAATGGAAATATAACCATCAAAATCATCATTTCCCATCCTTTTGGATTATTGAAAAGACTAGAATTATTAATAAACCCTATGTATTTTTTTTTCCAAAATTAGTATCGCAGCTTTTGTGACGTCATCAAAATCAGACGTCATGGCACCTCCTTGAGTTGCTGCTGATCTAGCCTTAGTTCCTCATTCCTCCTCTTATTATCTTTATTTCTATCTCGCCTTATTCTTCTTTCACTAAAAAAACTTTTCTTACACATCATATGCCTTTCTTCAAGAACTCCCATTCTATCTCTACTTCCTCTCCATCTCTATTCCTTACTCCCTCTCATTCCAACTCCCAATTTCTCTCTACTTCCTCTCCATCTCTATTTCTTACTCCCTCTCACTCCAACTCCCAATTTCTCTCTACTTCCTCTCCATCTCTATTTCTTACTCCCTCTCACTCCAACTCCCAATTTCTCTCTACTCCCTCTCCATCTCTATTTCTTACCCCTTCTCACTCCAATTCCAGCTTCTCTTGATATTTCCATTCTCTCTCTTATTCAACTTATTTCAGCATTTCCCTCGCGTCCTTTCCTTCGCTCTCGCCACCACCTTCCACCACAACGAAGTCCCGGATGCTTCTCCTGCCACCACGGGCGTTCCAACCACACGCCCGCCCACCACCCCGCTCTCACCCCAATATATGGCTT
>NW_027217072.1:10000-11607 GCF_042767895.1 Penaeus vannamei | reverse complement strand
GGGGAACATTTGGGTTTTAAGCTATTCAGTTCCAGCAGTATCAGTAAATAGATTTAGAGTGGAATTATTAATTGAAAGAAATTGTACGAGCAGAAAATATGAAGATTTAGAGGAAGGGGAACGATTAATTTATGTGCAGGTAAATTCATGGAAAGATACCAGTAATACGGGTGTGTGGGTCTCAATTCTGTTTCACGTATGTTTTTATTTATTTATTTTTTTCATGTTAATGGTTATTGATTTATTATTGGTAGTTATGGGAGGGTATAGAGTTGACCTTAGATATGAGATCAGTTAGTAGAGAATGTTGCTTGTTTATATTATAACATCTATTGCTAAGGTTTACATCATGATGTATCACCTGTTTATTATTTTTTGGTTTATAGAATATAATGCAAATGATTAAAAGGTTTCTATGCCCACTGCAAGTATATTCAAGTGTGTGTATATATGTGTATATATATATATATATATATATATATATATATATATATATATATATATATATATATATATATATATATATATAAAGATTTAGTGTTAGGTCTATTTGTTACAATGAATATTCTTTGCTGTGACATTCTGTCTATTTTATTTTGCTTCTAAATCTACGCCTGTGTGCAAGGAATGGCCGGGGTTACCATCCACTGGCAGAGCGCGGGCTTGAACGCAGATCAGCAAGATAGCTGGACATGCACGTTACCGTTGCACGACACAGCAGTTACCTATATATATACACATATATATGGATATATATTATACATATATGAGTATGTATATATATATATATATATATATATATATATATATATATATATATATATATATATATATATATATATATATATATATATATGTGTGTATGTGTGTGTGTGTGTGTGTGCGTGTGTGTGTGTGTGTGTGTGTGTGTGTGTGTGTGTGTGTGTGTATTATGTATTTATATAGATAGATATATATACATACATATACATTTTTTAAATATCTACATATATATGTTTAATTGCAAAGAAAAAGGCTCAGTAAAAAGAGTGCCAAGTCCCACAGTCACAAATTCCGCCCATGAAAGTGCCGCGGCCCCGTCCATTCCCCGGCTGGCACTCTGCAGAAGTGCCAAGTGTTTCGCGACAGACACGAGGGAGACATTTGACCTTTGACCTTCGCAGCCGCCTCCGTGTGACCTGAGGCCGCACTGAACACGTGTTAGATACTCTCGCCTTTTGCAGCCTTTTTCGTGTTTATCCTTTTGGGTTTATGGCTTGCTGTTGCTGTTTGGGGGTTAATGGTTCGGTTTTCCGTGTGTTTTTGTTTGTTTTTGTTTGTTTTTGTTTGTTTTTTGTTTGTTTTTGTTTGTTTTTGTTTGTTTTTGTTTGTTTTTGTTTGTTTTACGGGTTTAGGTGTTCATGTTTCGATTATTCATGTGTTTTTTTGTTTTATCTTTGCGATGTGGGGTTTAACTCATTCCTTTTTTATTCGTTTTTGTTTTAATTGCTTAGTCGGTTGTTCATGTGTTTGTTTGTTTGTTTTTGTTTGATGGATTTATCTTTTCTGGTTTTATAATTTGTTGTTTTAGGTGTTAATGTTTCAGCTATGTACGTGTTTTCATGTTT
>NW_027217071.1:7500-11606 GCF_042767895.1 Penaeus vannamei | reverse complement strand
ATAATGATAATATCAATAATGATAACAATAATCATGATAATAGTAATTACATGAGAAATATGTGATGATAAATATAACAATAGTAGTAATATTAACGCGATTATTATTATCGCTATTATAATTATAGTTACTATTACTATTGCCGATCTTCTTATAATAATGTTCATAATGATAATAGTAACGATAATGACAACAGTAACGAATGGTAATATAAAATCTAATGAAGATAATAAGTACAATAACGATGGTTATAATGTTAATAATATTAACAATATTGATAGTAATAATAATAGTAATAATGACAATAATAATGATAGAAATAATAACAACAATATAAATAATGATACTGACAACAATAACTATAGCTATAGGAAGGGCAATAATAATGATAATCATAATAATAAAAGTAAAAATAACAATGATGTGAATAATATTGATAATGATAATAATGATGATGATGATGATATTGATAATGATAATAATGATGATGATGATGATATTGATAATAAAACAAATAATATTGGTAACACTAACAATAACAACAACAACAATAATAATAATAACAATAATGATAATAATAATAATAATAATAATAATAATAATAATAATAATAATAATAATAATAATAATAATAATAATAATGAAAATAATGATAATGATAATAATAATAATAATAATAATAATAATAACAGTGATAATAGAAATAATAATAATATCGATAACAATAATAATGATAATAATAATAATAATATCGATAACAATAATAATGATAATAATAATAATCATAGTGATAATAACAGTAATGATGATAATAGTAATAATAACAGTAATGATGATAATAGTAATAATAATGATAACAATCATGACATTAGCAATAATAATAACATCTTTTTTAATAATAGAGATTACTGCTTTAACAATTACAAGATCAGTAACAAGATGATAAAAATGATACAGATAATGACGATGGTAATTGTCATGATAGTAGTGATAATACTAATATCAAAATTAACAAAAACAATAATAACAATAACAAAATGAGTAGTAGTAATAGCAATAATAGTAATAATGACAATAATAATAATGATGATAATTATAATAACAATAATGAATAATGATAATAACGGTAATAATAATAATAATGATAATAATAATGATGATGATGATGATGAGAATGATAATAATAGTAATAATAATAATAATAATAATAATAATAATAATAATAATAATAATAATAATAATAGTAATATTAATAAAAATAATAATAATAATAATAATAATAATAATAATAATAATAATAATAATAATAATAATGATGATGATAATAATAATAACAACAATAATAGTAGTAGTGATAATAATAATAATAATAATAATAATAATAATAATAATAATAATAATAATAACAACAATAATAATAATAATAGTGATAATAACAATAATAATGATAATAATAATAATAATAATAATAGTAATAATAAGAGTAATAACGATATCAATAGTAATAATGATGATAATAACAATAATATAAAATCATAACAACAAATGAATAAATAATGATAGTAATAAAAGTAACAGTTTTATTAGTGATAATGATAATAAAACAAATAAGAATAATATAGATAATAAAAAACAATCCTAGTGACAGTAGTAACTATTATGAAGATAATCAACATTAGCATCCATTTAATCTCGAACCACTTATACAGGATTGGAACTCAGGTGCTGGGTGACCGACCCTCAAGATCTCATTTGCGCACGTTATTACTGCACCGCGACGGCCGCCAAGAATTACAATGATAATGATTATGTCTATTATTGTTTTTATAGTAAAAATGATAATAAAAATATTGATAATAATAAAGGTAATAATGATAACAATAATAAAGATAATAATAAATGATAATGAATTTTTTGATAATAATGATAATGATAATAATAATGATAATGGTAATAATAATAATAATAATACGGACAATAATAATAATAATAATAATAATGATAATGATAATGATAATAATAATAATAATAGTAATGATAATAATAATAATGATAATGATAAAAATAATAACAACAACAACAACAACACCAATGATAATAATAATAATAATAATAATAATAATAATAATAATAATAATAATAATGATAATGATAATAAACGATAATGATGATAATCTTGATAATGATAATGGTAATAGTGAAAAGGATAATCATAATGATAATAATGATAATAATAATGGCAATAATAATAAGAATTATAATAATGATATGTAAAATAATAATAATAACAATAATAATAACAACAACAACAACAACAACAACAATAACAATAATAAGAATAATGATAATAATGATAATAATAATAATATTTATAATAATAATGATAATAATGATAATGATAATAATAATAATAATAATAATAATGATGATAATAATGATGATAATAGTAATAGTAATAATAATAATAATAATAATAATAATAATAATAATAATAATAATAATAATAATAATAATAATAATAACAATAATAATAATGATAACAAAAACAACAACAACATCAACAACAACAACATCAATAATAACAATAATAATAATAAAAGGAATGACACTAATGACAATAATATCAATTACAATAGTATAAGAAATAATACTAATGATAAAAACAACAATAATGAAAATAATAACTAGAATTAAAATGCTAATGATAATAAGGATAATGATGATAATAACAATAATAACAATGATAATGATAAAATATTGGTGAGGATAGTATACAATAATAATGATAATGATAATGATAATAATAATGATAATAATAATAATAATAATAATGATAATAATAATAACAACAACAATAATAATAATAATAATAATAATAATAATAATAATAATAATAATAATAATAATAACAATAATAATAATAATGATAATAATAATAATAATAATAATAATAATAATAATAATAATAATGATCATAATAAAGATGATAATAATAATAGTAATAATAGGAATAATAATAATAATGATAATAACAATAAGGATGATGATAATAATAACAATGATAATAGTAATAAGAACAGTGATACTGGTAAAGATAACTATAGTAATATTAAGAATAATAGTGTTAGTGAAAATGATAGTAATGATACTGATAAGAATTATGATTAGCACAGCAACACCAATAATATTAGTATTATGATGATGTTTATGATTAATGATAATGATTATGATGATAAATGCCATTATCATTAGTACCAGTATTTGCAATAGTAATAGTAACAGTATAATGATAATGGTAATAATAATAACAATTATTATTATCAGTTGTAGTTGTAGGAGTAGTATGATAATATCATTAATGATAATAATAAAGATAATAATAATGATAGTAATAATTATACTGATAATGATAAACATAATTAATAATAAAAGTTATAATGATGATAATATTAAAGATGATAATAATAATAATAATGATAATGATAATAATAATAATAATAATAATGATAATAATAATAATAATAATAATAATAATAATAATAATAATAATAATTATTATTATTATTATTATTATTATTATTATTATTATTATTATTATTATCATTATTATTATTATTATTATAATGGTAATGATGATTATGATTATAATAATAATGGTAACAATAATAATAATAATAATCATGGAAATAATAACAATAATTATAATAATAAGGATAATAATGAAGATAATAATGAATAACAATGACAATTCTGATAATGATGATAATTATAATAATAACAATAATGATAATAATAATAATAACAAAAATAGTAATAATGATAATAATAATAATAATAATAATGATAATAATAATAACAAAATAATAGTAATAATAATAACAAAATGATAATAATAATAACTAAATAATAATAATAATAATAATAATAATAATAATAATAATAACAATAATAATAATGAAAATGATAATAGTGATAATAATATTAACAATAATGATTATAATATCAAAATTGCATAAATGTAAAAAAGTCAATGCAATATTGCCACTGATGCAATCATTTAAAGAATGCCAGAATCCGGATCATGATTCAGATCGCCACCAAATTTG
>NW_027217070.1:0-2500 GCF_042767895.1 Penaeus vannamei | reverse complement strand
GGAAGGGGGTGGGGGAGGAGGTGAGGGAGGAAGGGGGAGGGGGTGGGAGAGGAATGGGGAAGGGGGTGGGGGAGGAAGGGGGAGGGGGTGGGGGAGGAAGGGAGAGGACGTGGGAGAAGAAGGGGGAGGGTGTGGGTGAGGAAGGGGGAGTGGGTGGGTGAGGAAGGGGGAGGGGGTGGGGAAGGAAGGGGGAGGGGGTGGGAAAGGAAGGGGGGAGATGATAATGGAAAAAATAGTGATTTTTTTTTTTTTTTTTGGGGGGGGGTATACTTATCATTTGGGGAATTACGTTAATGGTTGAGTTAAGGGCACATTTTATTTCACATTCCTCCATCCCTCCTGCCGCTTCTCCCTGAACATGTGCATCCCTACATACATTGCCCCACATGGTATCACACATAATCAAACACACCTACGCCCTCGACATATATACCCCACGCCTACGCATAAACACCCATGTCTTACAAAAACACACACACACGTCCTCACTCATCTCCACACCCACCTATACCGAGCCCAAATATACCCATAACCGTAGATCCAGATATGCACATACCCACACCGACATCCAAGTATACACATACCCACACAGACATCCACATATACACATACCCACACAGACATCCACATATACACATACCCACATTTCCACACAGACATCCACATCCACATACCCACACCGACATCCACATATAGACATACCCACATACCCACACAGACATCCACATATACATACATACCCACATACACACACAGACATCCACATCCACATACCCACACAGACATCCACATATACACATACCCACACAGACATCCACATATAAACATACCCAGACAGACATCCAAATATCCACACATATATCCGCATATACACATACCCACACCGACATCCACATATACACATACCCACACCGACATCCACATATACACATACCCACATACCCACACCGACATCTGGATATACCCATACCCACACTGACATCTACATATACACATGCCCACATACCCACACAAAGAAAACCGTCATTCGCAGACAATCCCCCTTAGCCAGAGGCGGAGAAGCAACACTTGTATAAATAAAAGCGCGCACGCACGCACGCACGCACGGACAAGTCATAAAGAGCACGAGTCTCTGTGCTTTGTATTCTGCATTTCAAAAAGTGAATAACTGTTTGCCTTTATGTGATTGAAAAAGTAGGTTTATGTTCGTTTTGTTTATATATATGTTGAAATATTTGTTGCTTTTTGAGTGCAAATGTGTTTGTTCAATTTCCGTGTCTGTGGATTTTGCAAACACGCTGAACGAACTGTTCCATTTACTCTTCTTTATATCACTTATCTTTTTCTCGCTAAAAGAGGGAAGAGAAGGAGAGAAAATAGAAGATGAGAAGGGGGAGAAAAGAAGAGAATCTGGAGTAAAGAGAGGGAGAAGAAGAGTGAATAAAAATGGGCTTGGAGAGTAAAGAAGAAGAGAAGAAAAGAGGAAGAGGGAGAAGAGAGGAAAGGAGGGGAAAGATAAAAGGAAATAGATATGAGAAAATAAGAAACACTGAAAAGAAAATGAGAAGGAAAAGTAAAAGGGAAGGAAGAGAAGAAGAAGAAAAGGAAATAAATAGAAGAGAGAAAAGAGCAAGAAGGAAAGTCCTTTCACCAAACCAGAACTAGAAAGTGAAAAAAAGTTCTATGCCGAAGAGAAATCAGAAATGGAGGAGAGGTGTGAATGAGATCGAATATCCTCACAATACAAGAGATGTATTTGACCGGTTTCGAATATTTCTTCGTCAGAAAAAAAATCTGACGAAGATATATTCGAAACCGGCCAAATACACCTCATGCATTTCAAATATATTCATTCTCATTCATACCTTTTTTTTACATTTGCCAACAGGAATGCGAAATCTGAAATAGATATGTAGAGCCATCGATAGTATGTAAATAATTTTTTCGCATGAGCGAAACCCAGCGAAATATTTACGAAGAAGCCAGTAGCGTCATCAGATGGCAGTCACAGGTCAAGGTAACATCAGTTCAAAAAGGGACAAATAATCTCTTCATTCCAAAAGGGGAATTATCCTTTTGAAATATACTTAAGAACCTATTTTTTCGTGTTCAAAAAGAGACACCATTGAAAGACGTTTTCTCTCCTTTTCCTGCTATTTTAAGGGAGTATTTGGGAGCTTATGTGGTCATGGCAGCACTTCTTAAGTCGACGTTTTTATGTTTTCTATCGGCGTTTGTCCGTTAATTTCTGCATCATGAAAATATTGGTTATACAGATCGACATTATTTATGATACCCAGTTTTATTCATTTACACATTATGCAAATATCTAAATAATGATAACAATAATAATAATAATAATAATAATAATAATAATAATACACATACAAAATCTAGAAACATAAATCCTAATGCTCCTAAAAATCCTAAAGCTTCAAAAAAGAGGGGGGGGGGGCAGGAGCAAACCTGGGGGGTCACTTCTAACGTGTGCGCGAGACGG
>NW_027217069.1:7500-11602 GCF_042767895.1 Penaeus vannamei | reverse complement strand
TCACGCAATAATGAAGTCAGAACCTTTTCGGACTTTTCCCCTCTTTTCTTGCAACATCGCGCTCATGGACGTGCTTCCGCTGCCGGGGTTAATTGCAGTCTGATCGAACGAATGATATTAAATGGTCTGTTTCATGCGTGGCTTCGTAGTCCGGGTCGGCGGAAGCAATTTGCGGTAGTGCATCTGCGGCGGCGGTCGGATTCGGCGCGACGAGAGGAGAGGGGAAAGGGGGAGAGAAGGGGAGAGAAGGGGAGATAAGGGGAATGAGAAGGGGAGCGAAGTGTATATGGGAGAGGGAAGTGGGGGGGAGAAGGGGAGAGAAGGAGAGATAAGGGGAATGAGAAGGGGAGCGAAGTGTATATGGGAGAGGGAAGGGGGGGGGGAGAAGGAGAGAGAAAGAGAGATAAGGGGAAATAAAAAGGGTGTATGGGAAAGGAAATGAGAGGAAATGGGAGGGAAGGGGAGAGATAAGGAGAATGAGAAGGGTGTATGGGAGAGGAAAGGAGAGGAGAGGAGAGGGAAAGGGGAGCGATGGAGAGACAAGTGAATGTGGGAGAGGGAAGGGGGGGGAGAAGGAGAGATAAGGGGAATGAGAAGGGTGTATGGGAGAGGAAAGGAGAGGAGAGGAGAGGGGAGAGAGGGAGAGAGAAGTGTATGTGGGAGAGGGAAGGGGGGGGGAGAAGGGGAGAGAAGGAGAGATAACGGGAATGAGAAGGGTGTATAGGAGAGGAAAGGAGAGGAGAGGGATGGGGAGAGAAGGGGGGAGAAGGGGAGAGAGAAGGGTATATGGGAATTGGAAGGGGAGGTAAGGGGAGACAGAAGCGTATATGGGAGAGGGAAGGGGAGAAAGAGAGATAAGGGGAGAGACGGAGTGGGAAGGGGAGAGAAGGAGAGAGAAGGGGAGGGCAGAGGAGAGAAGGAGAGGGAAGGGGAGAGAAGGAGAGATAAGGGGAGAGAAGGAGAGATAAGGGGAGAGAAGGAGAGATAAGGGGAGAGAAGAGTGCATGGGAGAGGGAGGGAGAGAGGGAAGTGGGGCGAAAAGGAGGGATTAAGAGAGGGGGGGGAGGGAAGGCAGTGAGGAAGAGGGGAACTGAGAGAGGGACGGAGGGAAGATGTGGGGGAAGTTAGGTGAAAAGGAGGAATTAAGAGAGAGAGTGTCTGAGAGAGAGAGAAAGAGAGAGAGAGAGAGAGAGAGAGAGAGAGAGAGAGAGAGAGAGAGAGAGAGAGAGAGAGAGAGAGAGAGAGAGAGAGAGAGGAAAGAGAAAGGCAAATCGAATGACTTGTCACGAGTATCTTTTCATGTAGGCTTATAATAATGAACGGCTCCCTTTTTTTAAGATTTCCCCTCTTTTTGATTTTGAAAATCCTATCTCTGACTGTTGATTTTTCCCGATTTTTCTTCTTCTTCGATTCTATAACATGACATACATTATCACCATTATCACTTTTTTTAATTTCTTTCTCTCTTCATCCCCCTTTCCTCCTAACTCTCCTTCGCCTTCGCTTCGTCGCTCCTTCGCGATTCACTTCTTGCAAATCGGTTCAAGAAGCTTACTTTCCTTTTGAGAATCGATCCCGTGTCTTCCACGAGCCTTTTCTCTCAACGTGTGGCAGTGCCTTCTTCGGGTCGATGTTAACCTCTCTTTCATTGTTATTTACTGGAGCATTATCTAAAACGCATATCTGATAAATCAAGCATAAATACCATCTATTTTCACGTTGGGAGCGCGCGTTTTCGAAAGAATGCATGGAGTCAAGTAAAACCCGATTATAATCCATGAGTTATGCACTAATTGGTAACTCCCCTCGCCCCTAACCGAGGCTCCGCCCACCCTCTCCCCTCATTTCCAAAGTCGCGCGCTGATTGGCCGAGTTAAGGTCCGCCCCTTGTAACATATTTACCATGCCAGAATCTTCAGATTTCACGTCTCTTATTTGTTTCCGTACTTTATGTATAAAATAACAATATTAACGATTCTAAAACTCCACAGAGTTCCTTCACAACAAATTATAAATGGTCCAAACGACGGACAAAAATCAGAAAGCACAAGCAAAATGCGAAAAATTAAATCCGAAACTGGCTACTCCGCGGGTGCTCAGAAAGCCTTGATGAGTTTTGAAGTTGGTCGCGTGGGGCTAATGGAGCTGTAGCATCTGGGAAAGAGATAGAGGGAAGCAAGTGACAGAACCAATTACAGTACAAATAGTCTCGACCGCAGAGTCCCCCAGGCACTATCCCCTCCTACCTCTCTCCCCTCGCCGGAGCAAGCGTACGTCCCTCGTCCTCCACACACTCTCTCGCGGTCACTGAGGGGAAACACGTAGCGCTTTGAGAGGGCCTTTCCAAGAGTGAGTGAGAACGAAGGAGAGAGAAGAGGAAGGGTCGACATCACACGTGCTCTTGTGGTTCTCCTTGTCCCCGTATACCTCTCGTGTCTCGACCTGGAGTAGTGTGGGAATTTCAGTTAACTATTTTCGATAGCCTTTTCGTCGACGGTGTGGAGATTTATGCATATACTATTTTCCGCTAACGAGGACACAGATTCGCTCATCCGAGATTCCCCTCACTGGCTGGCGGCGGCGGCCATGACTTGACAAGACGGTGCAAGACGAGAAACTTTTCTTCTGAACGAATTTTTTAGTGGTCGTCCAGCATTGGATTTGAATTCTGTCTTGGTTCTTTTTGAAACGAACGGCCCTTTTTCTTATTTTTGTTAGAATTATTATAATTTGGTAAGGAGAGACTCTTACTAGCATGGAGACTCTGGTCAAGATGGAGAAGCCCGGATCTCCCGACAGCCAGACGCAGACGACAGCCTCCGTGACGCCGTTCTCCATCACCGACATCCTGACGCGCATGGAGAACCGCTCCCCGACGGACCTGCACCGCTCCACGCCCCCCGACCACCACCGCGCCGCCCTCGCCGACCTGCGCCACTCGCCGAGCCTGCAGGGGTTCCGCCCCGTGTCCGTGCTCAAGTACAACGCCTCCTCGCCCATGGACCTCTCCAAAGACTCCGTCATCCACCCCGAAGTCAGCTCCTCCGTCGAGCCTTCGCCCGGAGGCGGCGGAGGGAGCACGGCGTCCTCGCTGTCCCGCGGGGCGCCCGAGTCGGACGACGCCAGGGACATCATCTCCTCGCCCGAAGGATTCAGCCGCCTCCTGCAGGGCGCCGGCGGGGGGCGGAGGAGCCGGTCGACGTCCCCGTGCTCGGAGATGAGCATGGAGGAGGTCGACATGGACAACAGCGACCGAGAGGACACCTCGCACTCGACCGACCTCTCCACCTCCGCCGGCCAGGACGCGGCCTCCAGCGAGGACAAAGGTACGCTGTGGCTCTGAGTGCATGGCGGCGGATGTTGCATGGGCTGTGATCTGTGATATCATTAACGGAAGTTGGTTCATATTTATTCGCATAAGATTTTTTGGATAAAATATTCTTGAGATTTGACGAAATCGGTGAAGCAGGAGTAAAATTAGGAAAGTAATAGTAATAAATCTAATAACACTCTCGTCAACAATGATAGTTCTGACAATAACGACTGTCAAAGCGATAATGATTGCGCTTACGAGTATTTCTCTAATTACTGTCATTCTTCCTTTTATCATTATCACTATCTTTACTGTCTTGATCGTTTTCACCCCTCAGATCGTGAGGTTTCCGGTTATGCACATTAATCTCGCTTGTTATCATGGTACTTGATAAATCCATATTTGGTTATTATTGTTATTATAGACTTCATGAAAAAAAGTTATCTGTGTTTTTGTGTTATCAATATTGATCTTATCATACTGGCTTATTCTTGGTGATCCTAATAATGCCTATCAAGCAATGATGACAAAAATAGTATGTTGGGAAATTGTTGGGTCATTATCTCGATTTTTTATCAATTATATTCTCATGTATTTGTCATTGTTGTTGTCATTGTTGTTACCATATTTAATGTCTAACATTATTGCTGTCATTATGGTTGTTAATATCATTATTATTATCATTATCATTATTATTATTTAATTGATATTATTATTAATTATTATTATTATTATTATTATTATTAATATCATCATCATCATTATCATCATCATCATCATCATCATCAT
>NW_027217064.1:0-11590 GCF_042767895.1 Penaeus vannamei | reverse complement strand
TTTTTTTTTTTTTTTTTTTTTTTTTTTTTTTTTTTTTTTTTTTTTTTTTTTTTTGCCAGACGAAGGTAAACCGCGACGCCAGACGAAGGTAAACCGGGGAAGAGGAGGCGCGCCAGACGAAGGTAAACCGGGGAAGAGGAGGCACGCCAGACGAAGGTAAACCGGGGAAGAGGAGGCGCGCCAGACGAAGGTAAACCGGGGAAGAGGAGGCGCGCCAGACGAAGGTAAACCGGGGAAGAGGAGGCACGCCAGACGAAGGTAAACCGGGGAAGAGGAGGCACGCAAGACGAAGGTAAACCGGGGAAGAGGAGGCGCGCCAGACGAAGGTAAACCGCGACGCCAGACGAAGGTAAACCGGGGAAGAGGAGGCGCGCCAGACGAAGGTAAACCGGGGAAGAGGAGGCGCGCCAGACGAAGGTAAACCGGGGAAGAGGAGGCGCGCCAGACGAAGGTAAACCGGGGAAGAGGAGGCGCGCCAGACGAAGGTAAACCGGGGAAGAGGAGGCACGCCAGACGAAGGTAAACCGGGGAAGAGGAGGCGCGCCAGACGAAGGTAAACCGGGGAAGAGGAGGCGCGCCAGACGAAGTTAAACCGGGGAAGAGGAGGCACGCCAGACGAAGGTAAACCGGGGAAGAGGAGGCACGCCAGACGAAGGTAAACCGGGGAAGAGGAGGCGCGCCAGACGAAGGTAAACCGGGGAAGAGGAAGCGCCAGACGAAGGTAAACCGGGGAAGAGGAGGCACGCCAGACGAAGGTAAACCGCGACGCCAGACGAAGGTAAACCGGGGAAGAGGAGGCGCGCCAGACGAAGGTAAACCGGGGAAGAGGAGGCACGCCAGACGAAGGTAAACCGGGGAAGAGGAGGCGCGCCAGACGAAGGTAAACCGGGGAAGAGGAGGCGCGCCAGACGAAGGTAAACCGGGGAAGAGGAGGCACGCCAGACGAAGGTAAACCGGGGAAGAGGAGGCACGCCAGACGAAGGTAAACCGGGGAAGAGGAGGCGCGCCAGACGAAGGTAAACCGCGACGCCAGACGAAGGTAAACCGGGGAAGAGGAGGCGCGCCAGACGAAGGTAAACCGGGGAAGAGGAGGCGCGCCAGACGAAGGTAAACCGGGGAAGAGGAGGCACGCCAGACGAAGATAAACCGGGGAAGAGGAGGCACGCCAGACGAAGGTAAACCGGGGAAGAGGAGGCACGCCAGACGAAGGTAAACCGCGACGCCAGACGAAGGTAAACCGGGGAAGAGGAGGCACGCCAGACGAAGGTAAACCGGGGAAGAGGAGGCACGCCAGACGAAGGTAAACCGGGGAAGAGGAGGCACGCCAGACGAAGGTAAACCGGGGAAGAGGAGGCGCGCCAGACGAAGGTAAACTGCGACGCCAGACGAAGGTAAACCGGGGAAGAGGAGGCACGCCAGACGAAGGTAAACCGGGGAAGAGGAGGCGCGCCAAACGAAGGTAAACCGGGGAAGAGGAGGCGCGCCAGACGAAGGTAAACCGGGGAAGAGGAGGCACGCCAGACGAAGGTAAACCGGGGAAGAGGAGGCACGCCAGACGAAGGTAAACCGGGGAAGAGGAGGCGCGCCAGACGAAGGTAAACCGGGGAAGAGGAAGCGCCAGACGAAGGTAAACCGGGGAAGAGGAGGCACGCCAGACGAAGGTAAACCGGGGAAGAGGAGGCACGCCAGACGAAGGTAAACCGGGGAAGAGGAGGCACGCCAGACGAAGGTAAACCGGGGAAGAGGAGGCACGCCAGACGAAGGTAAACCGCGACGCCAGACGAATGTAAACCGGGGAAGAGGAGGCGCGCCAGACGAAGGTAAACCGGGGAAGAGGAGGCGCGCCAGACGAAGGTAAACCGGGGAAGAGGAGGCGCGCCAGACGAAGGTAAACCGGGGAAGAGGAGGCGCGCCAGACGAAGGTAAACCGGGGAAGAGGAGGCGCGCCAGACGAAGGTAAACCGGGGAAGAGGAGGCGCGCCAGACGAAGGTAAACCGGGGAAGAGGAGGCGCGCCAGACGAAGGTAAACCGGGGAAGAGGAGGCACGCCAGACGAAGGTAAACCGCGACGCCAGACGAAGGTAAACCGGGGAAGAGGAGGCACGCCAGACGAAGGTAAACCGGGGAAGAGGAGGCACGCCAGACGAAGGTAAACCGGGGAAGAGGAGGCACGCCAGACGAAGGTAAACCGCGACGCCAGACGAAGGTAAACCGGGGAAGAGGAGGCACGCCAGACGAAGGTAAACCGGGGAAGAGGAGGCACGCCAGACGAAGGTAAACCGGGGAAGAGGAGGCACGCCAGACGAAGGTAAACTGCGACGCCAGACGAAGGTAAACCGGGGAAGAGGAGGCACGCCAGACGAAGGTAAACCGGGGAAGAGGAGGCGCGCCAGACGAAGGTAAACCGGGGAAGAGGAGGCGCGCCAGACGAAGGTAAACCGGGGAAGAGGAGGCACGCCAGACGAAGGTAAACCGGGGAAGAGGAGGCACGCTAGACGAAGGTAAACCGGGGAAGAGGAGGCGCGCCAGACGAAGGTAAACCGGGGAAGAGGAAGCGCCAGACGAAGGTAAACCGGGGAAGAGGAGGCACGCCAGACGAAGGTAAACCGGGGAAGAGGAGGCACGCCAGACGAAGGTAAACCGGGGAAGAGGAGGCACGCCAGACGAAGGTAAACCGGGGAAGAGGAGGCACGCCAGACGAAGGTAAACTGCGACGCCAGACGAAGGTAAACCGGGGAAGAGGAGGCACGCCAGACGAAGGTAAACCGGGGAAGAGGAGGCGCGCCAGACGAAGGTAAACCGGGGAAGAGGTGGCGCGCCAGACGAAGGTAAACCGGGGAAGAGGAGGCGCGCCAGACGAAGGTAAACCGGGGAAGAGGAGGCACGCCAGACGAAGGTAAACCGGGGAAGAGGAGGCGCGCCAGACGAAGGTAAACCGGGGAAGAGGAAGCGCCAGACGAAGGTAAACCGGGGAAGAGGAGGCACGCCAGACGAAGGTAAACCGCGACGCCAGACGAAGGTAAACCGGGGAAGAGGAGGCGCGCCAGACGAAGGTAAACCGGGGAAGAGGAGGCACGCCAGACGAAGGTAAACCGGGGAAGAGGAGGCGCGCCAGACGAAGGTAAACCGGGGAAGAGGAGGCGCGCCAGACGAAGGTAAACCGGGGAAGAGGAGGCACGCCAGACGAAGGTAAACCGGGGAAGAGGAGGCACGCCAGACGAAGGTAAACCGGGGAAGAGGAGGCGCGCCAGACGAAGGTAAACCGCGACGCCAGACGAAGGTAAACCGGGGAAGAGGAGGCGCGCCAGACGAAGGTAAACCGGGGAAGAGGAGGCGCGCCAGACGAAGGTAAACCGGGGAAGAGGAGGCGCGCCAGACGAAGGTAAACCGGGGAAGAGGAGGCGCGCCAGACGAAGGTAAACCGGGGAAGAGGAGGCACGCCAGACGAAGGTAAACCGGGGAAGAGGAGGCGCGCCAGACGAAGGTAAACCGGGGAAGAGGAGGCGCGCCAGACGAAGTTAAACCGGGGAAGAGGAGGCACGCCAGACGAAGGTAAACCGGGGAAGAGGAGGCACGCCAGACGAAGGTAAACCGGGGAAGAGGAGGCGCGCCAGACGAAGGTAAACCGGGGAAGAGGAAGCGCCAGACGAAGGTAAACCGGGGAAGAGGAGGCACGCCAGACGAAGGTAAACCGCGACGCCAGACGAAGGTAAACCGGGGAAGAGGAGGCGCGCCAGACGAAGGTAAACCGGGGAAGAGGAGGCACGCCAGACGAAGGTAAACCGGGGAAGAGGAGGCGCGCCAGACGAAGGTAAACCGGGGAAGAGGAGGCGCGCCAGACGAAGGTAAACCGGGGAAGAGGAGGCACGCCAGACGAAGGTAAACCGGGGAAGAGGAGGCACGCCAGACGAAGGTAAACCGGGGAAGAGGAGGCGCGCCAGACGAAGGTAAACCGCGACGCCAGACGAAGGTAAACCGGGGAAGAGGAGGCGCGCCAGACGAAGGTAAACCGGGGAAGAGGAGGCGCGCCAGACGAAGGTAAACCGGGGAAGAGGAGGCACGCCAGACGAAGATAAACCGGGGAAGAGGAGGCACGCCAGACGAAGGTAAACCGGGGAAGAGGAGGCACGCCAGACGAAGGTAAACCGCGACGCCAGACGAAGGTAAACCGGGGAAGAGGAGGCACGCCAGACGAAGGTAAACCGGGGAAGAGGAGGCACGCCAGACGAAGGTAAACCGGGGAAGAGGAGGCACGCCAGACGAAGGTAAACCGGGGAAGAGGAGGCGCGCCAGACGAAGGTAAACTGCGACGCCAGACGAAGGTAAACCGGGGAAGAGGAGGCACGCCAGACGAAGGTAAACCGGGGAAGAGGAGGCGCGCCAGACGAAGGTAAACCGGGGAAGAGGAGGCGCGCCAGACGAAGGTAAACCGGGGAAGAGGAGGCACGCCAGACGAAGGTAAACCGGGGAAGAGGAGGCACGCCAGACGAAGGTAAACCGGGGAAGAGGAGGCGCGCCAGACGAAGGTAAACCGGGGAAGAGGAAGCGCCAGACGAAGGTAAACCGGGGAAGAGGAGGCACGCCAGACGAAGGTAAACCGGGGAAGAGGAGGCACGCCAGACGAAGGTAAACCGGGGAAGAGGAGGCACGCCAGACGAAGGTAAACCGTGACGGGAACAAACTTTTGAAGAAACTATTGTGAACAAACTCTTGAAGAAACTATTGTGAACAAACTTTTGAAGAAACTATTGTGAACAAACTCTTGAAGAAACTATTGTGAACAAACTTTTGAAGAAACTATTGTGAACAAACTTTTGAAGAAACTATTGTGAACAAACTCTTGAAGATACTATTGTGAACAAACTCTTGAAGAAACTATTGTGAACAAACTTTTGAAGAAACTATTGTGAACAAACTCTTGAAGAAACTATTGTGAACAAACTTTTGAAGAAACTATTGTGAACAAACTTTTGAAGAAACTATTGTGAACAAACTTTTGAAGAAACTATTGTGAACAAACTTTTGAAGAAACTATTGTGAACAAACTCTTGAAGAAACTATTGTGAACAAACTCTTGAAGAAACTATTGTGAACAAACTATTGTGAACAAACTTTTGAAGAAACTATTGTGAACAAACTTTTGAAGAAACTATTGTGAACAAACTTTTGAAGAAACTATTGTGAACAAACTTTTGAAGAAACTATTGTGAACAAACTTTTGAAGAAACTATTGTGAACAAACTTTTGAAGAAACTATTGTGAACAAACTTTTGAAGAAACTATTGTGAACAAACTTTTGAAGAAACTATTGTGAACAAACTTTTGAAGAAACTATTGTGAACAAACTTTTGAAGAAACTATTGTGAACAAACTTTTGAAGAAACTATTGTGAACAAACTTTTGAAGAAACTATTGTGAACAAACTTTTGAAGAAACTATTGTGAACAAACTTTTGAAGAAACTATTGTGAACAAACTCTTGAAGAAACTATTGTGAACAAACTCTTGAAGAAACTATTGTGAACAAACTTTTGAAGAAACTATTGTGAACAAACTTTTGAAGAAACTTTTGTGAACAAACTTTTGAAGAAACTATTGTGAACAAACTTTTGATGAAACTATTGTGAACAAACTTTTGAAGAAACTATTGTGAACAAACTTTTGAAGAAACTATTGTGAACAAACTTTTGAAGAAACTATTGTGAACAAACTTTTGAAGAAACTATTGTGAACAAACTTTTGAAGAAACTTTTGTGAACAAACTCTTGAAGAAACTTTTGTGAACAAACTTTTGAAGAAACTATTGTGAACAAACTTTTGAAGAAACTATTGTGAACAAACTTTTGAAGAAACTATTGTGAACAAACTTTTGAAGAAACTATTGTGAACAAACTTTTGATGAAACTATTGTGAACAAACTTTTGAAGAAACTATTGTGAACAAACTTTTGAAGAAACTATTGTGAACAAACTTTTGAAGAAACTATTGTGAACAAACTCTTGAAGAAACTATTGTGAACAAACTTTTGAAGAAACTTTTGTGAACAAACTCTTGAAGAAACTTTTGTGAACAAACTTTTGAAGAAACTATTGTGAACAAACTTTTGAAGAAACTATTGTGAACAAACTTTTGAAGAAACTATTGTGAACAAACTCTTGAAGAAACTATTGTGAACAAATTTTGAAGTAACTGTTGTGAACAAACTTTTGAAGAAACTATTGTGAACAAACTTTTGGAGAAACTATTGTGAACAAACTTTTGGAGAAACTATTGTGAACAAACTTTTGAAGAAACTATTGTGAACAAACTTTTGAAGAAACTATTGTGAACAATCTTTTGAAGAAACTATTGTGAACAAATTTTGAAGAAACTATTGTGAACAAACTTTTGATGAAACTATTGTGAACAAACTTTTGATGAAACTATTGTGAACAAACTTTTGAAGAAACTATTGTGAACAAACTTTTGAAGAAACTATTGTGAACAAACTTTTGAAGAAACTATTGTGAACAAACTTTTGAAGAAACTATTGTGAACAAACTTTTGATGAAACTATTGTGAACAAACTTTTGATGAAACTATTGTGAACAAACTTTTGAAGAAACTATTGTGAACAAACTTTTGAAGAAACTATTGTGAACAAACTTTTGAAGAAACTTTTGTGAACAAACTTTTGAAGAAACTATTGTGAACAAACTTTTGATGAAACTATTGTGAACAAACTTTTGAAGAAACTATTGTGAACAAACTTTTGAAGAAACTATTGTGAACAAACTTTTGAAGAAACTATTGTGAACAAACTTTTGAAGAAACTATTGTGAACAAACTTTTGAAGAAACTATTGTGAACAAACTCTTGAAGAAACTATTGTGAACAAACTTTTGAAGAAACTATTGTGAACAAACTTTTGAAGAAACTATTGTGAACAAACTTTTGAAGAAACTATTGTGAACAAACTTTTGAAGAAACTATTGTGAACAAACTTTTGAAGAAACTATTGTGAACAAACTTTTGAAGTAACTGTTGTGAACAAACTTTTGAAGAAACTATTGTGAACAAACTTTTGAAGAAACTATTGTGAACAAACTTTTGAAGTAACTGTTGTGAACAAACTTTTGAAGAAACTATTGTGAACAAACTTTTGAAGAAACTATTGTGAACAAACTTTTGAAGAAACTATTGTGAACAAACTTTTGAAGAAACTATTGTGAACAAACTTTTGAAGAAACTATTGTGAACAAACTTTTGAAGAAACTATTGTGAACAAACTTTTGAAGTAACTGTTGTGAACAAACTTTTGAAGAAACTATTGTGAACAAACTTTTGAAGAAACTATTGTGAACAAACTTTTGAAGTAACTGTTGTGAACAAACTTTTGAAGAAACTATTGTGAACAAACTTTTGAAGTAACTGTTGTGAACAAACTTTTGAAGAAACTATTGTGAACAAACTTTTGAAGTAACTGTTGTGAACAAACTTTTGAAGAAACTGTTGTGAACAAACTTTTGAAGTAACTGTTGTGAACAAACTTTTGAAGAAACTATTGTGAACAAACTTTTGAAGAAACTATTGTGAACAAACTTTTGAAGAAACTATTGTGAACAAACTTTTGAAGAAACTATTGTGAACAAACTTTTGAAGAAACTATTGTGAACAAACTCTTGAAGAAACTATGGTGAACAAACTTTTGAAGAAACTATTGTGAACAAACTTTTGAAGAAACTATTGTGAACAAACTCTTGAAGAAACTATTGTGAACAAACTCTTGAAGATACTATTGTGAACAAACTCTTGAAGAAACTTTTGTGAACAAACTTTTGAAGAAACTATTGTGAACAAACTCTTGAAGAAACTATTGTGAACAAACTCTTGAAGAAACTATTGTGAACAAACTCTTGAAGAAACTATTGTGAACAAACTTTTGAAGAAACTATTGTGAACAAACTTTTGAAGAAACTATTGTGAACAAACTTTTGAAGAAACTATTGTGAACAAACTTTTGAAGAAACTATTGTGAACAAACTCTTGAAGAAACTATTGTGAACAAACTTTTGAAGAAACTATTGTGAACAAACTTTTGAAGAAACTATTGTGAACAAACTTTTGAAGAAACTATTGTGAACAAACTCTTGAAGAAACTATTGTGAACAAACTTTTGTGAACAAACTTTTGAAGAAACTATTGTGAACAAACTTTTGAAGAAACTATTGTGAACAAACTCTTGAAGAAACTATTGTGAACAAACTTTTGT
Source organism: Penaeus vannamei (assembly GCF_042767895.1). NCBI lineage: Eukaryota > Metazoa > Arthropoda > Malacostraca > Decapoda > Penaeidae > Penaeus > Penaeus vannamei. Next base: position 3,340 of record NW_027217064.1, on the reverse strand, counting down.
GAACAAACTTTTGAAGAAACTATTGTGAACAAACTTTTGAAGAAACTGTTGTGAACAAACTTTTGAAGAAACTATTGTGAACAAACTTTTGTGAACAAACTTTTGAAGAAACTGTTGTGAACAAACTTTTGAAGAAACTATTGTGAACAAAATTTTGTGAACAAACTTTTGAAGAAACTATTGTGAACAAACTTTTGAAGAAACTATTGTGAACAAACTTTTGAAGAAACTATTGTGAACAAACTTTTGAAGAAACTATTGTGAACAAACTTTTGAAGAAACTTTTGTGAACAAACTCTTGAAGAAACTTTTGTGAACAAACTTTTGAAGAAACTATTGTGAACAAACTTTTGAAGAAACTATTGTGAACAAACTTTTGAAGAAACTATTGTGAACAAACTTTTGAAGAAACTATTGTGAACAAACTTTTGAAGAAACTATTGTGAACAAACTTTTGAAGAAACTATTGTGAACAAACTTTTGAAGAAACTATTGTGAACAAACTTTTGAAGAAACTATTGTGAACAAACTCTTGAAGAAACTATTGTGAACAAACTTTTGAAGTAACTGTTGTGAACAAACTTTTGAAGAAACTATTGTGAACAAACTTTTGAAGAAACTATTGTGAACAAACTTTTGAAGTAACTGTTGTGAACAAACTTTTGAAGAAACAATTGTGAACAAACTTTTGAAGAAACTATTGTGAACAAACTTTTGAAGAAACTTTTGTGAACAAACTTTTGAAGAAACTATTGTGAACAAACTCTTGAAGAAACTATTGTGAACAAACTTTTGAAGAAACTATTGTGAACAAACTTTTGAAGAAACTATTGTGAACAAACTTTTGAAGAAACTATTGTGAACAAACTTTTGAAGAAACTATTGTGAACAAACTTTTGAAGAAACTATTGTGAACAAACTCTTGAAGAAACTATTGTGAACAAACTTTTGAAGAAACTATTGTGAACAAACTTTTGAAGAAACTATTGTGAACAAACTTTTGAAGAAACTATTGTGAACAAACTTTTGAAGAAACTATTGTGAACAAACTTTTGAAGAAACTATTGTGAACAAACTTTTGAAGAAACTATTGTGAACAAACTTTTGAAGAAACTATGGAACTACACTGCATCAATATTCAAGGACACGTGGTTGGAAGATGCAAAATTAAATCGAGTGAAAATCTTTCTTGAATATATACCTAAGACCAATTTTCTCCCAAAAATGTTTAGAAGAAATCTTTGGCTGGAGCTCACACCCTGCAGTGGAATGGGGCTCCGTTGCTAGTGAAGGAGAGGAAGACTTAGTCGCGGCCGAATGGACTTTAAAGGCTTTTGGGTTTTGGAGCATATGAGCGTGGCACAAAAAAAAAACTTATTTTACGAAAGTAAAAAACAGAAATTCTAAAACATTATCAAAATTTATCGAAGAACATCGTCCTGGTGCCACAGTCTACACTGACCAGTGCAGAGGATACAACGCATTGAATAAACTGGGCTACAATCACGAAACGGTCAACCACTCCATGGAATTTGTCTCCTCCAAAGACAGAAAAGTACACACGCAAAATATAGAGCGAAATTGGAGCACGACTAAAAGCTGGGAGCAGCGACCGGGAAAATGAAGACAATATCACCATCAATATTTTGCTCGGTGGGCGTTCTGCGCTCCACACAAGCCTGTGCGCTCCGGGCCGCTGCACAGCTGTTTCCCCCGCACAGCTGTTTCCCCCGCACAGCTGTTTCCCCCGCACAGCTGTTTCCCCCGCTCAGCTGTTTCACCCGCACAGCTGTTTCCTCCGCACAGCTGTTTCCCCCGCTCAGCTGTTTCCCCCGCTCAGCTGTTTCACCCGCACAGCTGTTTCACCCGCTCAGCTGTTTCCCCCGCTCAGCTGTTTCACCCGCACAGCTGTTTCCTCCGCACAGCTGTTTCACCCGCACAGCTGTTTCCTCCGCACAGCTGTTTCCTCCGCACAGCTGTTTCACCCGCACAGCTGTTTCCTCCGCACAGCTGTTTCACCCGCACAGCTGTTTCCTCCGCACAGCTGTTTCACCCGCACAGCTGTTTCCTCCGCACAGCTGTTTCCTCCGCACAGCTGTTTCCTCCGCACAGCTGTTTCCCCCGCTCAGCTGTTTCCCCCGCTCAGCTGTTTCACCCGCACAGCTGTTTCACCCGCTCAGCTGTTTCCCCCGCTCAGCTGTTTCACCCGCTCAGCTGTTTCACCCGCACAGCTGTTTCCTCCGCACAGCTGTTTCCCCCGCTCAGCTGTTTCACCCGCACAGCTGTTTCACCCGCACAGCTGTTTCCTCCGCACAGCTGTTTCCCCCGCTCAGCTGTTTCCCCCGCTCAGCTGTTTCACCCGCACAGCTGTTTCCTCCGCACAGCTGTTTCCCCCGCTCAGCTGTTTCCCCCGCTCAGCTGTTTCACCCGCACAGCTGTTTCCTCCGCTCAGCTGTTTCACCCGCTCAGCTGTTTCACCCGCACAGCTGTTTCCTCCGCACAGCTGTTTCACCCGCACAGCTGTTTCCTCCGCACAGCTGTTTCACCCGCACAGCTGTTTCCTCCGCACAGCTGTTTCCTCCGCACAGCTGTTTCACCCGCACAGCTGTTTCCTCCGCACAGCTGTTTCCCCCGCTCAGCTGTTTCCCCCGCTCAGCTGTTTCCCCCGCTCAGCTGTTTCATCCGCTCAGCTGTTTCCCCCGCTCAGCTGTTTCACCCGCACAGCTGTTTCCTCCGCACAGCTGTTTCCCCCGCTCAGCTGTTTCACCCGCACAGCTGTTTCACCCGCACAGCTGTTTCCTCCGCACAGCTGTTTCCCCCGCTCAGCTGTTTCACCCGCTCAGCTGTTTCCCCCGCTCAGCTGTTTCACCCGCACAGCTGTTTCACCCGCTCAGCTGTTTCCCCCGCTCAGCTGTTTCCCCCGCTCAGCTGTTTCCTCCGCACAGCTGTTTCACCCGCACAGCTGTTTCCTCCGCACAGCTGTTTCACCCGCACAGCTGTTTCCTCCGCACAGCTGTTTCCTCCGCACAGCTGTTTCACCCGCACAGCTGTTTCCCCCGCACAGCTGTTTCCCCCGCTCAGCTGTTTCACCCGCACAGCTGTTTCCTCCGCACAGCTGTTTCCCCCGATCAGCTGTTTCCCCCGCTCAGCTGTTTCCCCCCGCTCAGCTGTTTCCCCCCGCTCAGCTGTTTTAACTCAGCTGTTCCCCCGCTCAGCTGTTTCCCCCGATCAGCTGTTTCCCCCGCTCAGCTGTTTCCTCCGCACAGCTGTTTCCTCCTTTCAACTGTTTCACCACCCCAGCTGTTTCCTCCGCACAGCTGTTTCCTCCACTAGCTGTTTC
>NW_027217063.1:0-2500 GCF_042767895.1 Penaeus vannamei | reverse complement strand
CGATAACAATAAGCATAAACAAATCCCGTAATCTAATCTCCATTGACGATAAAAGCACAACAAAGAGCACAGATATTAAGCCCAAAAGGTAACACGAACTCCCCTAAACCGAATCGGCCATGTGCAGGCCTTCCCGCGCTCTGGCCTTCCTGCCCGTCTGTTTACAATCATGACGTCACGATCTCGTTAGCCAATCATCAATCTCACTCGAGCAGCACATGTTGACTGTTAGTAAATTAAAATTTCGATTTTATTTTCCTCGGCTTTTTCTCTGTGATATCGGATGCCGAATGCTCGTATGCTTATCTAAACGTGATCGGAATGTTTTATTTGTGAAATGAATGTGTAATTACTTATATTTTATAAGCGGATGTATGCAAAAAATGTTTATTAAAAATTAAGGGTATCCATGTGGCAACAACGTGCGTACCCTTATGATGTTATTTAGGTTTAAATTGACATTGAAATACGAGCGTAACATAATATTATGACACTATGTTTATATTGACATTAAATAGCTAATGGCTAGTCACATACAATAAATTACCAATCCTCCACGCTTCTCGATATATTTAATAGGATCTGATAATAAAATGAAAACCCGAACACGAAGAAAATACAGGTGTGCTAAATACGCGTAGCCGAACTTGTTAAAAAAAAAAAAAAAAAAAAAAAAAAAAAAATTGCAGTCGTTATAAAGCAGTTGAGAATTCTTTGAGTGAAAGTTATTAATCTTATTTTGTCTGGTGGAATATTTCCCGGGAAAAGCCCCTGATTCACTTAGGTTTACGAAGTTTTGTTCCTCAAGGCATAACTCGATTAATTTCTTCGGGTAAAGACTCTGGCGCAGAACTTCGAGGAAGAACTTGAAAATACTTTTTTTTCCCTCTTCCTTTTTTTGGGCAAGAACGAAATTGCAAAATGGATGGAGAAGGAAAGGAGAAAAGGAAGGAAGGAAGGAAGGAAGAAAGGAAAGGAGAAAAGACAGGAAGGAAGGGAGGTAAGGAAGGAAGAAGTTGGTAAAGATGGAAGGAAGGAAGGAAGAAGTTGGTAAAGATGGAAGGAAGGAAGGAAGGTAAGGAAGAAAGGAAGGAAGGGAGGTAAAGCAGAAAGGAAGGAAGGGAGGTAAAGAAGAAAGAAAAGAAAGAGGGAAGGAATGGAGAGAGGGAGATAAAGAAGGAAGGAAAGAAAAAAAGAAAGGAAAAAGGGAAAGGGAAAACAAGAAAAAGGACAAAGAAAAAGGAAGATAAATTAAAAATCGTGAAAACTCGACTGTAAGGATACTGAAGGAGTTCCGAGGGCGATGGACATTCCTGGCTTGTCTAATTTTGAAAAATTCGCGACGAAAATGGTTCTGGGAAATCCAATGAAGCTGAAGATGAAAGAATATCTTTGAAAGGGTTAGACAGAGAGAGAGAGAGAGAGAGAGAGAGAGAGAGCAGAGAGACAGAGAGAGAGAGACAAAAGAAGAGAGACAGAAAGAGAGAGAAAGAGAGAGAGAGAGAGAGAGAGAGAGAGAGAGAGAGAGAGAGAGAGAGAGGGAGCAAAAGAGAGACAGAGAGAGAGAGAGGGAGCAAAAGAGAGAGAGAGAGAGAGAGAGAGAGAGAGAGAGAGAGAATGAGAAAGACAGTAAGACTGAGACAGACAGACAGACAGGAAGACACAGATATACAGCTAGATATACAGCTCCACAGACACAGACAGACAGAGAGACAGAGAGACAGATAAAAGACACAGACAGACAGACAGACAGATACACAGACACAGACAGACAGAGAAGCAGAGAAACAGATACACAGACACAGACAGACAGACAGAGAGACAGAGAAACAGATACACAGACACAGACACAGACACAGACAGACAGACAACCAAACAACCAGAAACCAAAAAATAAAATAAAAACAAGACACAACCTCCACCACGCTCACAACTCCGCCGGAAAACTAACCCAGGGACAACGAACTTAAAACGGGCTATTAAAGTATTAAGAGTAACGAAGGGAGAGGCAAGAAGGAGAAGATAGAAGGAAGAGACAGTGATAAAGGTTTAATAACAGGGAGAAGGAAACGGGTATTTAAAAACGTGGACCGATTGATAAAGGAGGACGAGAAAGGGGAAACGGAAGAGGAGGATGAGAAAGGGGAGATTAGGAATGAAGAGGAAATAGGATGGTCCTTGAGAGTAAGCGATAAGAGAGGGACGGAGAGAGAGAGAGAAAGAGAGAGGGAGAATGATAGATAGGTAGATAAACAGGGAAGGAAAGCGTGAGAGAGAGGGAGGGGGACAGACAAGCAGTTACACATACATAAACATAAAAAAAAACACACACACACACACACACACACACACACACACTGGTGAGAGAGAGAGAGAGAGAGAGAGAGAGAGAGAGAGAGAGAGAGAGAGAGAGAGAGAGAGAGAGAGAGAGAGAGAGAGAGAGAGAAGGAAGAAAGAAAGAAAAAGAAAGGAAAAAAAGAAAGAAAAAAGAAAGGAAAAG
>NW_027217060.1:10000-11582 GCF_042767895.1 Penaeus vannamei | reverse complement strand
CGTCTTACTTTCTTTCCTTCACCCTCGCTCTCCCTTCTTTTTCATTTCCTCTCATTGCCTTCTTTCCTCTCTCTCCCTCTTAGTTCCTCTTCTATTGCTCCAATTGTCTCCTTTCCTCTCCTTCTCCCCATCCTTAACCCCTCTCTCCTTCCTCTTTCTCCCTCCCTTCCTCTCACTCACCTCATCTGTCTCTCATTCTCCCTCCCTTTCTCTCCTTCTCTCTCACTTCTTTTCCCATCCTATCCTTTTCTTCTTCCTCTGCCTCCTCTTCTTTTCTCTTTCCTTCCCCCATCCCTCTCTTTCTCTCCCTGTCCTACTCTCTCCCTTCCTTCCCCGCTCCCTCTCCTTCTCCCCTTTTCTCTTTTCCCATCTTCCTCCCTCCTCTCCCTTCCTGCCCTTCCTCTCCTCATTTCCACCTTCCTCCCTCTCTCTTTCTTTCCTTCTCCTTCCCCCTCCTCTCCCTTTCCCTCTGTTTCTCTCTTCTCTCCCTTTCTCTCTCCTTCCCACTTTTCTACCTCACTCTCACTCTCCTTTCCACCTTCCTCCTACCTCTCCCTTTCCCTCTCCTACTCCCTCCCTCTCCCATTCCCTCTCCTACTCCCTCCTTTCCTTTCCTTCCCCCTATCCATCCTTCTCCCTCCCTCCTTTCCTCTACTTCTCCCTCTCCATCCTTTCCTTTCCTTCTCCTTCTCTCCTTTCCTTTCCTTCTCCCTCTCCATCCTTTCCTTTCCTTCTCTCCCTCCTTTCCTTTCCTTCTCCCTCTCCCTCCTTCTCCCTCTCCCTCCCTCCTTCCCCTCTCCTTTCTTCTCCCTCCCTCCTTTCCTTCTTCCTCCCTCCTTTCCTTTCCCTCTCCCTCTCCATCCTTCACCCTCTCCATCCTCTCCTTTCCTTCTCCCTCTCCCTCCTTTCCTTTCCTTCTCCCTCTCCCTCCTGCATGGGAAAACATCCTAGTAACGTCTTCCTAATTTACGTTCAGGCGGTTATGACACCATAAATCCCCCGGGGAACTTGTGCGTCAACATGAATCACCGGGGAGACACGCTGCAGCCCCGTGCTTAATGGCTGCCACGTGCCCCGCCTGCATGCCTTCTTTGGGGGTGGGGGTGAGGGGGTGCGGGTGGGGGTGGGGGTAGGAGGGGGAGGGGGTGCGGGTGGGGGTGGGAGGGGGGTGGGAGAAAGAGGGGGTGGGGGTGGGAGGGGAAGGGGGTGAGGGTGGGGGTGGGAGGGGAGGAGGGTGGGGGTGGGAGGGGAAGGGGGTGCGGGTGGGGGTGGGAGGGGAGGAGGGTGCGGGTGGGTTAAGGGAGGAGGGGGAAGGAGGGGGGAGGGGGAAGAAGGGGGAGGGGGGAGGGAAGGGGAGGAGGGAAGTGGGGGACGGGGAGGGGTGAAGGGGTGCAAGGAATGGAGGGGAAATTGAGAAGGAGGTGGGAAGCAGTTGAAGGGGTGGAAGGGAAGGGGATTGGGGAGAAGGGGGAATAGGTTCAGGAGAAGGAGAAGGGGTGGGAAGCGGTGGAAGGGGGGAGAGGAAAGGGACTGGGGCGAGGGGGTGTGGGAAGGGGAGAGGGGGGGGGGGGAGCGGTGAAGT
>NW_027217058.1:10000-11576 GCF_042767895.1 Penaeus vannamei | reverse complement strand
TGTTCACCGCAGCACTGGTTCTCATTTTCATTCTCTCTCTCTCTCTCTCTCTCTCTCTCTCTCTCTCTCTCTCTCTCTCTCTCTCTCTCTCTCTCTCTATATATATATATATATATATATATATATATATATATATATATATATATATATATATATACATATATGTATGTATGTATATATATATATTTATATATATATATGCATATATATATACATATATATGTATATGTATATATATATATATATATATATATATATATATATATATATATATATATGTATGTATATATATACATATATACATGTATATATATATATATATATATATATATATATATATATATATATGTATATATATATATATTTATGTATACATATACATAAATACATGCATATATATATATATATATATATATATATATATATATATATATATATATATATATATGTATGTATGTATATCCTAATTGTTAGTAATAAAGGAATTATCATGAAAATCATCATAATTACATGAATTAATGTTAAATGTATCATAATTATCATTTAAAAGCGAAATGGGGTTTTTCGACCTTTCTCTCAAAAGGCTGCAATACGCTAGATTTTGCCGTTTTTTCGAATTTTGAGATTTTATTAGTTTTAGCCTTTATTTCATTATAGATGGACTCTATGATTATTATTTTTATCATAATTATTGTCATTATTCTTATAATTATCATTATTATAGTCATTATCGTTATGATTATCATTATTATCATCATTATTGCAGTTATAATGACTATTATGCACATTAGTATTTATCAAATTTATCATTATAATTATAATTTTATTATTATCATTATTATTATTGTCATTATCATCATAATTATCATCACTATTGTTAATGATAAAGGAATTATCATGAAAATCATCATAATTACCTGAATTAATCTTAAAATTCTCATTTAAAAGCGAGAAAGATTTTTTCGACCTTTCTCTCAAAAGCCTGTAATACGCGAGATTTTACCGTTTTTCGACTTTTTGGATTTCATTAGTTGTAGCCTTTATTTCTTTATGAATGGACTCTATGATTATTATCATAATTATCATTATTGTTGTCATTATTCTTATGATTATCATTATTGTCATTATTCTTATTATCATCATTATAGTCATTATCGTCATTATTGTCATTATTAGTATGAAAATTATTATAATTATCATTATAATTATCATTTTATTATTATTATCATTATTATTGTCATTATCAAAATAATTATCATCCTTATTTTTATTATTATTATCATTATTATTGTCATTATCAAAATAATTATCATCCTTATTTTAAATTATTGTTGTCATTATTCTTATGATTATCATTATTGTCATTATTCTTATTATCATCATTATAGTCATTATCGTCATTATTAGTATGAAAATTATTATAATTATCATTATAATTATCATTTTATTATTATTATCATTATTATTGTCATTATTATTTCTAAAGTATCATTATTGTTATTATCATTATGAAAATAATTATAATGAAAGTGACAGTTTTAATTAGCATAATAATCATTATTATTTGGGATTTTAT
>NW_027217054.1:0-5000 GCF_042767895.1 Penaeus vannamei | reverse complement strand
TCAAGAGAGGCAATTTATAACCTGAGGTGGCAACATCACTATCAACCACAGAGGAAGGTGGGCTCTGGCACATCAAAGAACACATCACCAAGGATTGATAAGACACTGAAGCATGAAGTGATATCAGATCCTTCTATGAAAATTGCTTCACACTAGAATAAGCAGCCTGAGCTTCTCCAGAAGGCAGCAATGAGGACCATTCACCATCACGTCATGCTGCTAAGAGGGCAATGGTCACAGAAGTAATGAAGGAGAAAAGCCTAACTTTTGAAAGAAATATCAAGACTAGACTTCTAAAATGTGGTAGAAATTGATATTCAGGGATGAGAGCACTTTCAGTATGGTCAGGGGAGCTTCAAAGACCATGCGTCATCCAAGTACCGTGTAACAGTAAGACCCAAAATTTATGATGGAAGACTGTGAAACATCTTAAGAAGCTTTCTCAGTGACCATAACACTAATGCCTTATAATGGCATGACCTTAACCCCAACAGAAAAGCCCTTAGATAGCATAAAAAAAAAAAAAAAAAAAAAAAAAAAAATCCAGAGGCAAGACAGCAATGTCAATGACCGAAATGAACCACTGAAGTTGTGGTGGATCATGGATCCCATTTACTTCAGCAACCTTGTTGAATCCATACTCAAATGACTGCAGATAGTCATCAAGTACAAGGGCAACATGTCACAGCATTGACTAGGGAAAAATGTCCACAATAGAGCTCACAAATGGTTAAACAATCATCCATGTAATAAAAAAAAAAAAGAAAAAAAAAAAAAAAATGCACCTCATGTATGTGTGTATATATATATATATATATATATATATATATATATATATATATATATATATATATATATATATATATAAAATATCATACATAAGTAAAATAGAGAAGAAAAAAAAATATATATATATATACATATATATACAAGAAGTATGTGTATGTGTATGTGTATGTGTATGTGTATGTATATGGGTATGGGTATGTGTAAGTGTACATGTAGGTGTTTCTGTGTGTTCTTACCTAGTTGTTTCAATACAGAAGAGCTAAGCTCAGGTGGTCCTGTCTGATATATTTAAATTGTCGTATAACTTTTTAAATTCATGCACAGTTTTGGCACACACTACGTGTTTGGGGAGACTGTTCCTTGCTTCAACAGTTCTGTTTGGGAAACTATATTTTTTTGACATCTTCATCACCTCTTTTTACTTTCAACTTTTTGTTGTGTCCTCTCATTCTTCTTGTGTTCAAGATCAAAAAAAGTAATCTTTATCTATCTTCACTCTTCCTCTAATACAGTTGAACAGCATAATCATGTCCCCCCTTTTGCTTAATTCTTCCAAGGTAGTAAGTCCTAATTTATGTAGTCTATCTTCATGTGGACTCCATACCACTGCACCGTACTCAAGACTTGATCTTAGGATTGCTATAATGATCGTCTTTAGCATATCTTCATCCACATACACGAATGCCTTCTTCATGCTGGCAATCAGTTTTAACATTTTGTGGACCTTTTCATTTATATGATCATTTGGGTTAAGGTTTCTATTTATGATCATCCCAAGATCTTTTTCCCTGTCAGCTGTTTAATAGTGCGTCCCCTAATTCATATTAGAATAGTGGGCGATTTCTACATTCTTTGAAGCCTTTTTAAAATCTAAGTACACACAATCCACCCAGCCGTCTCTTTCTTGTAATATTTCAGAAACCCTTTCATAAAAACTGAGGAGATTTGTTACACACGACCTTCCTTCTCTAAAACCAAATTGTTTATTTGATATTTCGTCTTTCAAGTATTTCAACCCATTGTTTCCTAATTATTCTTTCTAGCAGCTTGCATACTACACTAGTTAATGAAACTAGTCTATAATTTAGTGGGTTTTGTTTGTCGCCGCTCTTACATAAAGGTGTAACATTTGTGAATTTCCAACTTTTTGGTAGTTTAATTTGTATCAATGAATTTTGAAATATTAACAATAAAGGAATACATACTTCTTAGGCACATTCCCTGAGAACCCAGTTTGAAATTTCATCTGGTCCCTCTGCTTTGATCTTGTCAAATCCTTTTAGTAGATATTTTATTTCATTCTTTTTGAGGGTGATATTTTCGATGTTCTTTATGTTTGTACGGGTATTTGCCATATCAAAGTATAGATCCAGAACAAACACTGACTGGAATTTCTCATTTAGGATTTCACACATTTCTTCCTCCTTAGAATATTATAATGCTATTGTCTTTGATGGCACTAATTTGATTTCTACTCTTAGTTTTAATATCTATGTAGCTAAAGAAGATTTTCATTGAATTGTACATTTGTTGATTATATCCTTTTCAAAATCTAATTTCTCCTCTCTCATGGTTTGGGTATACTCACTTCTTCCTATTTTATATCTCATATGCTGCCTGAGGTCTGTCTTCTGAATCTTTTCCAAAGGAGATGCTTGTTTTCTTTCATTTTCTTGCATTTGTCATTAGACCATTTTTGGCCATTTTTTGCTTTAATTTTGAATTTTTATATGATTTATTCCACTCAGTTTTTATAGATCTCACTTGGTCACTTTTTTCTAAAGGAGGTCAGTACTTGTGATATCCTTAATATCATCGTTATGCTTTGTAAATATTAGGTCAAGCATAGACAGCCTATCTAGCCCTCTTAACCTGGTATGATCTGATACATTTTGGAAAAGGCAATGCTCACTTATGACTTCTAGTAATTTTGCATTCCACAAATGTTGTTGCGCTCTGGGATCGAAACTTTCCCAGTCAATTTTGCTATTAAAATCCTGTGATATGAATTTCTTTTGGATTGGTTTTTGAAAGTTGTAGCACTTCTTCCAGGCTCTTTAATGTCTTTTGAATTAGTTTTTGGTAATTTCTTTGTGACCACACCGATGTTTGAGGTGGCATATATACCGTGGTTATTATTATGTTTACCCTGTTTGTTTCTACCACATCAAGTACCTTCAGTTCCACTATGGGGTCCTGATTAATTTCTAATTCCTTTGTAATAATTCCTTTCCTTGATAACACTGCTACCCCCCCCCCTCCATTTCCATCTGCCCTATCTTTTCTCCAAATATTATAGTCTTTGAGTCCTAATGTTACATTGTCTATGGAGGGATCCAGTTTGGTTTTAGCGATACATATTACATCTGGTTTATTCATATCAATTATTGCCTCTAGTTCAAGCAACTTTGAAGATAAACCATCATTATTTGCATAAACTATTTCTATATAATCTCAGTATCAATTTTGGTAGTAGGGTTAATGTTTGTTTGTCTCTACATTTTGGTTCCAATAGTATATTTGCTTTGCTTGGAGACCTCTCATCCTCCAAATAAACGTTTTTTTCCTTCTCAGTCCTTTGTTCATTTTTATTTACTCCTTCCAATTTCTTTCGAAGTGTTTCTGTCATCTTTGGTCATATTTTCTCTTATCCAGGTATTCTTACATTTCTCAAGGGTGGCCAGGACTTTGGCTTTCTTTAGTATATAAGTTACCATTTGCTTATTCATGAATGTTGCTTTTAAAGGGCTTTTCTTTCCCTTTTCAAATAATCCCAGCCTCCTGTGAGCTATGATATTCTGCTCCGCAGCGAGGGATTGAATCCCCATTGGAGAGGTTATAATGTTCATGATAAAGATGCGGTAATGCATTATTCCATCTTTCATAGAATGCCCATGGGGAGCGAGTGTGAAACGTCGCTATCCTTACTCATGTATGAGTAGGTAGGTAACCTCTATGGATGCTAGTAAGCTCCTAGTTTCTCACTCCTTTTAGTGGGTCTTGTACAAGTGGTAGAGCGGCCGTCTTGCATTCACGTGCTTTGGCAGTGAGGGATCGAATCCCGATTGGAGAGGTTATAATGTTCATGATAAAAATGCGGTAATGCATTATTCCATCTTTCATTGAATGCACCTTAGGTTATCTGATTTGGGATATATATATATATATATATATATATATATATATATATATATATATATATATATATATATACATATATATATATACATCTATATATATATATCTATATATATATATACATCTATATATATATATAAATATATAAATATATATATATATATATATATATATATATATATATATATATATATATATATATATATATATATATATATATATATATATGTATTGTGTATGTATAAATATATAAATATCACATATATATATATATATATATATATATATATATATATATATATATATATATATATATATATATATATATATATATATATATATATATATATATATATGTATATGTATATATATATATATATATATATATATATATATATATATATATATATATATATATATATATATATATGTGAGATTTACTGATAGCTCTTCTTTTATGGTGTGTACAGGGAACCTTGGTGTTGCTATTCTCTTTATTGCTAAGGGTTACAACACATACACAAGAATAACGATACACGGAGAACGGTGCTAGGTGGATCTCCCGGCTGGTAGCCGGGAGGGCAACTCAGGTTAAAAGCGGTCACTGAGAAGGTCGCTGAGGGTGTGAGACTGGGTCAAGATTGGCCTCCCTTTTATCCGGCCAAAGGAGTTGCTAGGGGCGCAAACAGGCATGGGTAAAGCGAGGGGCAATGAGCGTGGGGCATGCACATGGCGCCCCTGCCAGACCACGAGGTCTAGATGTGGACACAAGTGGGAAGTAGATATTGCATATATTACCCTTTATACAGCTCGGCCACCACCTCAGCCTCGTCCTCATGGCATCCTCTGAATCACTTCAAGGGTGACCTATCATCGTACCCCATCTGCTGGTCGTCTCGTCGCGTTCCTGTTCTCGGTTGTCCTTGTGCATCTCCTCGTTGTCGGCCTCTTCATCTTGGTCCTTGGTGCATCCATCCGTCATCAACGTCCACATGTCCTCGGAGGTTTCGCCTAGGTCCTCCTTGACTTCAGTTCGTCCAGTTGTCCTCGTAATCCTTCTCGGCGGCGTCATT
>NW_027217050.1:10000-11541 GCF_042767895.1 Penaeus vannamei | reverse complement strand
TTATCTGCAATAAAAGAAATTTTTAGAAGTTCCCTTAGAGGCAGGTGAGGAGGAGGGTCCAGGAATCCCCCCACCTCCCCCCACCTTCCCCCTCCTCTTTCCAGGTTTATTTTGGATGCAAGTCGCTTTATTCAACAGTAGTTTTATATCGCTTGTAGATGTACAGATATCGAGCTTTGCGTGCGCGCAAGCACTCACATTTGCATTTGCTTGGTTAAGTTATACAATTTCTTCTCGTATTTTTCTTCTTTTTTTATGATGTAATTGACAGTTACTTGTCGTCAGCATCCCTCTGACCTTCCCTTCTCTTTTAATTTCTCATTCTTGTTTTTCCTTTCCTTTTATTTTATTTTATTTTATTTTATTTTATCTTATTTTATTTTATTTTCCTTCATTCTAGTCAAAATCCCTCTCTCCCTTTATTTGGTTATTCCTCATCAATGCCTCCCTCCATCTTCCTATTATACCCCTCCCTCGCCCCCCCCCCTGCACCCCCTCCCCTCCCCTTTCCCCCCTCCCTCCCCCCCTTCCCCCCCCTCCCCCTCCCCCCCCCCCCTCCGCGCCCCCCGCTTCGCCCCGAGTGTGATGCTTGACTGGCGATTCGGAATGCCGCCTCGCTCGCTTATCATTGATTCCACAGTTGATTTATTCCCCTCATTGGTCGCCGGCCGGGACGAGGAGAATGTGTGAGTTATATCACCACCAATGCCCTCCTTATCGCCTCTGCTATCTCATATCATAATTACCACTTTTAATGACTCTTTCTCCCCTTAGCAGCTTTGCTACTAATATCACAATCCTATTTTTTCTAAGGAGGATTGCGACCATTATCGTAATTATCATCGCTAATGACGGTTTCCGATTGTTGAAAGCCGAGGCAACTCACAAGCTATATCGGATATTCGATCATATAATTAAAGAAAGTTTTTTTTATATATAGAATAAATGTTTGATAGATCATTTGATGTTTAAAAAATAGACGGTCGTTCTAAGGGCTAAAAGGCTCACTCGATATAACTCGAAAACATCTAGAGTTTTTTCATATGATTTCAAATTTTTCATTAGTTCATTTTCTAACCCTCCCCCCTTTTCCCCCCTTATCCCCTACCCCCTACCCGGTATTAATTACCGAGAAAGATCCCGGCCAAAAAAGAATGTTCAGTGAGGCTGATTCTGAAGTGCAAAGTTGAGGGACGTTTTACATCGAGCCAGATTACCACGGGAATGATATTTAATGATTAATGTAAAAAAAAAATTTAAAATTTTTATTATTTCCAAAAGACTTTTGTAATTAGCTTAAAAAATGTTTGGTCATTTTTTTTTTTCTTTTATGTCATTGGCGAAATTTTTTTTTTTAAAAATTACAATTTTTTGTGATTTAAATAGTGTATTATGATGGTGAGAATGATGATGGATTTAGTAGAATGAATGTGTATATAAGCGATGTGATATTCATTAGTAATTTCATAGTGAAAAATACTCTATCATGATGATTTGATGACACTAAGAAGAGTAGTTGAATAAAGATGGTGATGGGGTAA
>NW_027217046.1:10000-11528 GCF_042767895.1 Penaeus vannamei | reverse complement strand
AGAGAGAGAGAGAGAGCGAGATAGATAGATAGAGAAAGAGACAGAGAAAAATAGAAAGAGAAAGAAAGAAAGAGAGATCAAAATAGATAAATAAATAAAGACAGAGAAAATTACCCACCCCGACATATATAACAAAAGTCAAAAAGCATCAACAATATATATATATTTTCGCACACCACAAGCCAGCCTAATGATTCCTGTCCTCCGTGCCTTGCATAAAGCCAAGCCGACTTTGCAATTCCAGAACATCTTTGCAAATCTGATATACCGGCCAGTTCACCTTGACAAAAAAGGAAGAAAATTCATCCTCCTTCAGTCACAGGTTCTCATACGGTCGGAAATCCTAGTTGGAAGTGCTCACAGGTGGTCCTTCTTGTAGTCTGTCCATGGACCTGAAGTAAGGGTAAGTTGTGATGTATGATGTGTGCTATAAGGGAGTTGTTTATGAGGCGGTTGGTTGTGTGGCGAGTGCTAGCTAAGGAGGAGGAAGTTGGCTAAAGTATATAGGTATGCACGCACGTACACACACACACACACACACACACACACATATATACATACATGCATACATAAACAGACACATTCGCACACACACACACACACACACACACACACACACACACACACACACACACACACGCACACACGCACACACGCACGCACGCACGCAGCACACACACACACACACACATATATATATATGCATGTATGTATGTATGTATTATCAAACTCACGCCCACACCTACCCACACTGACACATATATATACACATATACCACACATTAGCAGGGTCCTTGGGAATGTCCTTTCTCAATCCACTCTCCCCCTCTTCGCTTTAAACCCTTTATCTGCCTCCTTCCACTTCCCTCCTCTTCCTCCTTAACCAATCCCACCTCCTTCGCTCCCATGTCCCTTTCTCTTCCTTTTTCATCCCCCTTTTTTTTCTTCTCTGAACCCCTTCCCCCTTCTCCCTTTCCCTTCTCATCTCTAAGTCCCCTTCAGTTCCTCTTTCTCTCCTCCCTTTTCTCTTTAAACCCCTTAGTCCTCCATTTTTTTTGTTCTTCCCTTCTTCTCCTACCTTTCTTCTTATGCTCCTCTCTCGGAAAGTCGTGTAATAATAAATGTGCATAACTAACGGTCTAACTGTTTCCGTGGAGTGTACTTGCCTCTTACAAAAATAATGACAATGATAATAATAATAACAATAATAAAGACAATGATGATAATGATAATAGTGATAATAATGATGATAATAGAATTACAATAGGATTGTTATAGATTCGTGATATGTGCGTGTGCCATTATTTATTCATATCAATTATTAAACAGTTTTACATCACAATAAATTGATTTCCAAGTCCGCAGTCACATGGAATATAACATCAGGCGATAAGTATAAGGGTAACAAATGTATGAAAAAAGCAAATAAACAAGTATATATCTATATATCTATCTATCTATATATATATATATATATATATATATATATATATATATATATATATATATATAAAGATAGATAGGTAAA
>NW_027217044.1:0-7500 GCF_042767895.1 Penaeus vannamei | reverse complement strand
GTACTGTGTTGTGACTGTTGTCGTGTTATTATAAAAGATTATCAAAACAGGGTATATAACGATATGTTTGTTTTTATTAGCAGCATTAAATTTGCGATGTGGTAACAGAACAAATCATCGACAAAATGACAAAGAATAGTCATAAACCCTTCGTGAATACCACCCTCGGTCTTTAATGATTTTTAGTGTTTCATATGAATTCAATGGGAAAATAGTTCTCGTGGGGTACCTAGGAAATGACTCATTCCAATAATCTTCTATTACATCAATACTTAACAGACAAATCACAGTCCTTCTCCAAAACATATTGGACCAAGTTGTATAAATTTACCATGAGGAAAAGCAGAAAAAAGATAAGTAAAAGAAAAGATAAAAAAAAAAACAAAAACAAAAAAAAAAAACAAGAGGACTTCAGATCTCAATAGTATTCTCTATCTTTTCCTTTCACTTACAGCTCGTAAACACTAACTACAGATTAATTTCTATGTCATCCTGGTGTACTATTTTAGTAATTATGTTTTTAATTATCATTTCTGAGGATTTTTATTATCAGTTTTAATATGCATTGACTTAGTTGTGTAAGGAACTTTAAAACACATTATCATTGCGATCATATCTACCATAACCACATAAAACCTATATATCATACAAATATTATCAACTTGAAAAGGAAATGCAACAGATGAAGTGTCTTAAATTTTGCTATTCTTTTAATTGCAAGCAAACATTACCTTGTACCATATATGAAACAGATAATTTACCTGAATATGCAAAGTAGGAATCACTCTTTGAAAATGAATACAATAATCATTTCATATCAAATTCTTAACATTGGCTATTCCTACGACTCAGTCAATAGCCACAACACAGGGCTCAATGACAATACTACGTACAATCATGTATGGGCGAAATTATATTGAATGCGCATGCGTTACCGGAACTTACCCCATGTCGTAAGAATAGATCATAAATAATTGTTACGACTGGTCGTAAGATGGCTATAGCGTATTTTTTTTTACACGTATAATTTAGTTTGTATTTACGTAGTTGTATGTTTATATATATATATATATATATATATATATATATATATATATATATATATATATATATATATATATATATATATATATATATATATATATATATATATATATATATATATATATATATATATATATATATATATACATATATATATATATATATATATATATATATATATATATATATACATATGTATGTATGTATATATATATATATATATATATATATATATATATATATATATATATATATATATATATATATATATATATATATATATCACTCTTTTTACTTTATAATTTTCTAGTGGTTGTTAAGGTAAGGGGGTTGCTTTGCTAGATTCCTAATTTCCTTAATTTATTGTTTTTTTTTCCTTTGATTACGTACTTCAATATATGACCAATACTATATTTTCATTGTTTTCTATATCTAATTTGTATGGTTTATTATCGTGGTTATATATATATATATATATATATATATATATATATATATATATATATATATATATATATATATATATATATATATATACATATATATATATATTTGTATATATATATATATATATATATATATATATATATATATATATATATATATATATATATATATATCACCAAATCCATGTTTTCCTTTATCTATTGTGGTTTCTCATGACTGGAGCGATAGGGTGGAGTGCTTTATTATCTGTACTTTCCTTTACTTGTTTGTTCCTTGTTTTAAAGGTGGCTGACTTGACTTGTTTTCAATATTTTTCAATGTATTTCTGATTTTCTTGTGGTTCTTGTGTCTTTGTTTTGCATTTCTCTTTTATTTTGTTTTGTATGTTTTATTTGTTTTAAAGGAGCACTGATGTTCTCTTTGCCTCTATTCCACGTTTAATGCATTTCTGCTGTTCATCAAATATTTCTGTTCTTCTCACCGTTGAAGTGTAAGGGTGAGGTGAGGTAACTCATTTCATGATTTTCATTTCTAGTTTTAGAGTTGTAATGTTTTATATTTTCTTTTGATATTACTTTATTTTCCTTTTCTCTTTTGTTTGTATTTTGAAATTTGTAATGTTTTATATTTTCTTTTGAGATATGCCTTTATTAATTTTGCTTTTCTCTCTTTTTTTTTAAATTCTTTTTTTTCTTTGCTTTGTATTTTTTTTTTCTTTTCTGTTTACCTTATTTGTATACAATAACTTTTTTTTTTAAATATTTTCCTTTTTTTATCTTCTTTCTCTCGTTTTCTTCGTTATTTTAGGACCGTGACTTCAATTATAAATAAATGATGACTTGATGAGTATAATAATACCTTCAACTAAAAAGATAATAACAAAATTAGATAATTATAATGATAGTACTAATGATGGCAGTAACAAATAGATAGAAGTAGGGAAATACTAAATAATGTGACAATAAGAATGGAAGATAAAATGAACAAGTGAACAATAGAACAACAGAAATATAACATACACATTCATGTACAGCAAAAAGTACAAATATTCTTCCACCCAATCCCACAAAAGCCCAGAGAAGCAAGTCAAAATCACTGGTCGACTTCACACGCCCAAAACGCCATGCACAGAGGTCGATCTTCATGCACATATTCTGTCCCCCGAGTGACCATTGTCCTTCCTCGTTCAGATATAACAAGAGCAGATTTCTCTTTGGAAAACGAAGCGTTCATCTTTTAAACTTTGTATCGGATGCTTTAACGAGGTATTCGAATGCGCGGGAAGGGGTGTTGAAGACTGCTTTCATCAAGGAGGTACGTGTTTATTCTTCCCCTTATTCTGTTTTGCGTTTTTCTTCTTCCTGTGACTTAGTTTGTAAAGAAATAATCTTCATTTTTTTCTTTTTCGTTTCCTTTTTTGTGAAATTAAACGTTTTATTTTATGATTTGCTTATCTCTTTTTGTTTCTTTTTATTTAATGGATGTTAGGGTAACTGCGAAGAAGGTACAGCAAGGTTTCAAATATTTCTAGTTCATCACTATTATTATTGATTTTGTTAGTATCATCATTATTTTTGTTGTTGTTATTGTTATCATCATCATCATCGCCATTGTCATTATAATTATCGTTATTATTATGATCATCATTGTAATCATTATTATTATCTTATTAATGCCATTATGAATATTTCGATTTATCATTATATTGACTATTATTTTTATTATTATCATAGTTATTTCTCTATCGTTATGATTATTTCCCTCATGATTATTTTACTATTGTTATGATAATTTTGCTATTGTTGTTATTACTTTTATCAACACTGTCATTATAATCACCATCACAAAAATCTTTACTGTTGTTTTTATTGCTATTATCATCATTAACATCATCGTCATTAGTAAAACTAGTAGTTGTAGACTTCGCAGTAACAGTAGTAGTAATAAGACGCTATGGTAGTCTTAGTAGTAGTAATGGTAGTTGGCGGAGCAGCAGCAGTAGTCACCCTATCATCATTATCTTTACCATTTTATACTACTACACCATCATCACCATCATCGCCACAGCCACCACCACCATCACCCTTACCACAACGAACCCAGAAACACAAAAGTCTCCCTCCACAACGAATAAAAATTACGTTCTCTTTCCACGGATGGATACATCATCGTCGGAAATTTATAATCACAATTAAGCTGTCGACGAGGACCTCGTGAAAAAGGGAGTGAACTGCAGTCTTCACAAAAGTTGCTGCTATGTATTACTCGTGACGTTTATGTGTTTGTTCAGGACACTTTCTTCAAATGCGTAAGGTCTTATGTTTGCTTTGAATTATGTTTGGAGAATGAAAGGATTATTATCTGTTTGTTGTTGAAGAGACTGTGAGTGAGAGACTCTGAGGATTTCAAAGAAAGAATGAATTAATGTGAATGTGAATGGAGGATTTCAAAGAAAGAATGAATGAAATAATGTAAATGAGGATGACGGGAAAGGTGTTGATAATGGCGATTGTGATGTTGATAAGGATGACTTTTACAGTGATGAAGATATAATGAAATAATAATAATGACGTGAGAATATTGATAGTAACTAATGATAATAACGATAATGATTGGTTTAACATTTATGATGATTAGTAACTATAATAATGATGATAATGAAGATCATGGAAATGATGATGATGTTTACATTAATATTAATAGTAATAATAAGAAAAGTAACAGTGTGTATGTGTGTGTGTGAGCTTTTATGTGTGCATCGATATATATATATATATATATATATATATATATATATATATATATATATATATATATATATATATATATATATATAAATGCATATACATATATTTCGATACAAAAATAACTAAATTCATCGATAGATACAGATACAGCATATAGATAAAATGCTAGATAGATGAATAGTTAGAATGATATATATTTGTGTAGATGTATATACACTTTTTACCCCTAAATTTCAACTGTTATCTCTCAAATCTATTTTTGACACTTGCACTTTGGTTATTCGGAGTTATAAAAAAGAAAAATAATAACAATAATAACATAATAACAATAATGAAATAGAATGAACAATAAGGATGATAAAAATAACAATGAAAAAAATCTTAATAACAAAGGTAAATGCTAAAAAAAGCAATGATTCTGATTTTGATTTATCAATTGAAAGTGACGGTAGAAGGAGTTAGTTAAGAATTGATTCAGAAAGCCTGCATGTCATTAATCAACTGGCATTATTTGCATAAATTATCTGGCATAATTTCCTCCATAATGGGAAAGGGAGGGAGAGAGAGAAAGAGAGAGATAGTGAGATAAAGATACATACAGACAGAGAGAAAGATAAAGTGACAAAAAGATAAAAAGATTGATATATAGATTGATAGTAGATAGAAAGATGGATGGAGAGGTATTAATTAGATAGATAGAGAAAAGGAGAGAGAGAGAAAGAATATATATATATATATATATATATATATATATATATATATATATATATATATATATATATATGTATGTATATATATATATATATATATATATATATATATATATATATATATATATATATATATATATAGAGAGAGAGAGAGAGAGAGAGAGAGAGAGAGAGAGAGAGAGAGAGAGAGAGAGAGAGAGAGAGAGCTATCATTATCATCATTGTAACACTAACAAAAACTACGAAGATAGTAATGACGATAATGTTGATAGCAAGAATGATAAGAATGAAAATAATTATAAGAATGATAGTAATTATCATAATAACAATGGTTTTGACGAAATGGTAATAATCATGATAATATCAATCATAACAGTGATAACAATAATGAAAATTTTAACAATAAAGATACTGATAATAATTTTACAATAATAGTGATAATGGTAATGATAACAAGAAAAGTGTTTTTTTTTAATAATCTATCCTTATAAACTGAACTCCTAATAACATAATAATTTCAATGAAAACAGATATATATATATATATATATATATATATATATATATATATATATATATATATATATATATATATATATATATATATATATATATTAAAAAAATTCATAAAGGCTTACAACCACAAAGCTGCATAGAATACCATAACTCGTCTATATTGTGCAGCCCTCGTAATCAACATTGTATTCAGATACATGTTTCAAACTAAATTTTCTCCATCAATAACTTTCTTTACGCAGTAATTTTTGAAGAGATAAATGTTATCCACGCAGTATAAAGTTTATTATTGTAAAGCCCTCTGAGATTAGCCTTGTCATTTACATACTGAATATATATATCTCATGTTGTGTTATAGTCTGACGTGATTTTTTTTCTTTTTTGTTTTTGTGATAATGGTAATGTTTCTGCTGCAGGATGACAGCAGAACGGGTCAACATAATTTTGACCGTCTTCTTTCGTTGAAATCTTGAAAGGAGGAGAGGAGGGGAAGGAGAAGGAAGAGGAGGGGACGGAGGAGGAGGGGAGGAGAAAAAGGAGGAAGAGGAGGGGAAGGAGGAAAAGGAGGAGGAGAGGAATAAGAAGGAGGAATAGGAGGGGAAAGAGGAGGAGGAGGAGAGAAAGAATGAGGAAGAGGAGGGGGAGGAGGAAAAGAAGGAGATGGAGGAGGAAGAGGAGGAGGAGGGTGTGGGAGAAAAAGAAGAAGGGGAGGGGAAAAAGAAGGAGGAGAAGATAGAGAAGAAATGAAAGAAAACATATAAAAATGGAGAAAACAAGTAAAAAAAAAAAAAAAAAAAAAAACAAGGAAACAGAAGAAGAAAACCTGGACAAGAACAAACACAAAAAAACATCAAAACATAGCACAATTCGCTCCCTCCCCCTTCCCCCCACACCCTCCTTCCCACACCCTCCCTCCCACACCTCACCTTCCAAGAAACAAGAACGTGTTCCCACCAGGCATATTATTTTACATCCCGTCCCTCGTCCGGGATCTCAGAGCCTGGTGCTGACTGACCGTATATTCCCCTTTCGCCAAAGTGCTGGACTCTGTGCATCATCGTGACAGGACACGGGTGGGTGGGCGGCGGGTGGGGGAGGGGGGGGCGGTAGTGAGGGCCACCCACTGTGTCTTCTGTCACTCGCAGGATGCTTCAGACTTAGGAGGAGCAGTCGGTTGGAATTCCTTCCCCCTTTCTCCCCTTTCCGTGTCGTTCGTGTCTTCCTTTCTTCCTTTCTGCGTCGGAATTGTTTTTTTTTCTCTCTCTCTCTTTTGGGGATTTTTTTTTCTCTCTCTCTATCTTTTGGTGGGTAATTTTTTCTGGGGGTGGGTGGGGGTTCTTTGTTTTTTTATATTGATTTTTTGTTTTGTTTTGTTTTGTCTTCTTCTTGGCATTGCCTCGTCCTTCTCTTTTATTCTTTCTATTCATCCTCCTCCCCGTCTTCGTTTTCTTTCCCTGCTTCCTCTTCTCCTCCCCCACCTCTTCTCCTTTTCCTCGTTCTTCACCTCCATTTCCTCTGGACTACTTCCTCTACCTTCTCTTTCCGCTTGACCCCTCCCCTTCCTCATCTCTCTCTTCCTTCCCCTCCTCCTTCATTTTCTCGCCATCGTTCCCTCGACCTCCTCCTCCTCCAACCTACTCCTCTATATCCACCTCTTCCTCCCCCCCCAACCTCCCCCTCCTTCCTTCCCTCCCCCTCTTCCTCCTCCTCCTCCCCTCCCCCAACCTCCCCCTCCTTCCTTCCCTCCCCCTCTTCCTCCTCCCCCAACCTCCCCCTCCTTCCTTCCCTCCCCCTCTTCCTCCTCCTCCTCCCTCCTCCCCTCCCCCTCCTTCCCCATCCATCCTTCCCTCCCTCTCTTCCTTTCCTCCTCCTCCCCCCTCCTTCCTCCCTTTCCCCTCCCCTCCCCCTCCCTCCCCCTCCTTCCTCCCCTCCTTCCTTCCCTCCTTCCTTTCCTCTTCCTCCTCCTCCTCCTCCTCCTCCTCACATCCTTACCCCTCCCCTTAAATCTTCCCTTCCTTCCCCTTTCCCCCTTTTTTT
>NW_027217042.1:0-11519 GCF_042767895.1 Penaeus vannamei | reverse complement strand
CAGGGAGAGGAATAAGTAAGGGAGAGTGAGAGTAAAGAATATGGGGTGGTAAACTTAAGGGCTGAAAAGGAGGGAAGAGTGGAAAGACGTGTTGGTTTATGAAAGAAAAATTATAGTATATATAAATACACTCACACTTGCTCACCATTTATCTATCTATATAATATATATATATATATATATATATATATATATATATATATATATATATATATATATATATATATATATATACATATACAGCTTGTATGTATGGATGTAGGGAGGGAGGGAGAGAGGGAGATAGAGATAGAGAGGGAGATAGAGATAGATAGATAGACAGAGAGAGAGAGAGGGAGACAGAGGGAGAGGGAGAGGGAGAGGGAGAGGGAGGAGGGAGAGGGAGAAGGAGAGGGGAGAGGGAGAGGGAGAGAGGAGAGAGGGAGAGGGAGAGGGAGAGAGAGAGAGGGAGAGAGAGAGAGAGAGAGGAGAGAGAGAGAGAGAGAGAGAGAGAGAGAGAGAGAGAGAGAGAGAGAGAGAGAGAGAGAGAGGGAGAGGAGGGAGGGAGGAGGAGGGAGGGAGGAGGGAGGAGAGAGGAGAGAGAGAGAGGGAGAGAGAGAGAGAGAGAGAGAGAGAGAGAGAGAGGAGAGAGAGAGAGAGAGAAGAGAGAGAGAGAGAGAGAGAGAGAGAGAGAGAGAGAGAGAGAGAGAGAGAGAGAGAGAGAGAGAGAGAGAAGAGCCAACTAAGTAGGATAAATGGCATTGTTTTAATTAAAACAAATGCTAACCATGTGTGACAAGAAAAAATAAAACAATTTACAACAAAAGGAGAACCAAGACGCATTCACAATTTAAATATATCGGCATAAGTGCTTTAACCAATTAGAAATATGAATACAACGAATGGACGTCTAATAAAAATAAATGAGAAAAACAGAATGTATACAAAAAGATACACTGAGGTCATTGTTCAAGTATTGACTTCGGAGTAGGATGAACCACACATGGTTAAGAATGGAAATTATAACCACAAAGTTTATTAGAACATTAAAATTTTTTTACGTTTATCCACCCCCTAATTTCAAACACTCCCAATTAAGTGTCAAATCACGTTCGTTCCAAACTATGTTCGTAA
The DNA here is from genome assembly GCF_042767895.1 of Penaeus vannamei. NCBI lineage: Eukaryota > Metazoa > Arthropoda > Malacostraca > Decapoda > Penaeidae > Penaeus > Penaeus vannamei. The sequence continues at coordinate 10,406 of NW_027217042.1, read as the reverse complement.
CCACCCCTCATTCCCAACTCCTCAATTCTTCGCTCGCTCAAATCACTCGTTCGTTCAACTCACTCGTTCGCTCAACTCACTCATTCGCTCAACTCACTCATTCGTTCGCTCAACTCACTCACTCGTTCGCTCAACTCACTCACTCGTTCGCTCAACTCACTCACTCGTTCGCTCAACTCACTCACTCGTTCGCTCAACTCACTCACTCGTTCGCTCAACTCACTCACTCGTTCGCTCAACTCACTCACTCGTTCGCTCAACTCACTCACTCGTTCGCTCAACTCACTCACTGGTCCCTTAACTCACTCACTCGTTCGCTCAACTCACTCACTCGTTCGCTCAACTCCTCACTCGTTCCGCTCAACTCACTCACTCGTTCGCTCAACTCACTCACTCGTTCGCTCAACTCACTCACTCGTTCGCTCAACTCACTCACTCGTTCGCTCAACTCACTCACTCGTTCGCTCAACTCACTCACTCGTTCGCTCAACTCACTCACTCGTTCGCTCAACTCACTCACTCGTTCGCTCAACTCACTCACTCGTTCGCTCAACTCACTCGTTCGCTCAACTCACTCACTCGTTCGCTCAACTCACTCATTCGCTCAACTCACTCATTCGTTCGCTCAACTCACTCACTGGTCCCTTAACTCACTCACTCGTTCGCTCAACTCACTCACTCGTTCGCTCAACTCACTCACTCGTTCGCTCAACTCACTCACTCGTTCGCTCAACTCACTCACTCATTCGCTCAACTCACCCATTCGCTCAATTCGCTCAACTCACTCATTCGCTCAACTCACCCATTCGCTCAATTCGCTCAACTCACTCATTCGCTCAACTCACCCATTCGCTCAATTCGCTCAACTCACTCATTCGCTCAACTCACTCATTCGCTCAACTCACCCATTCGCTCAATTCGCTCAACTCACTCACTCGTTCGCTCAACTCACCCATTCGCTCAATTCGCTCAACTCACTCACTCATTTGCTCAACTCACCCATTCGCTCAATTCGCTCAACTCACCCATTCGCTCAATTCGCTCAACTCACTCATTCGCTCAACTCACTCACTCGTTCGCTCAACTCACTCATTCGCTCAACTCACTCACTCGTTCGCTCAACTCACTCATTCGCTCAACTCACCCATTCGCTCAATTCGCTCAACTCACTCATTCGCTCAACTCACTCATTCGCTCAACTCACTCATTCGCTCAACTCACCCATTCGCTCAATTCGCTCAACTCACTCACTCGTTCGCTCAACTCACCCATTCGCTCAATTCGCTCAACTCACTCACTCGTTCGCTCAACTCACTCACTCGTTCGCTCAACTCACTCATTCGCTCAACTCACCCATTCGCTCAATTCACTCACTCGTTCGCTCAACTCACCCATTCGCTCAATTCGCTCAACTCACTCATTCGCTCAACTCACTCACTCGCTGTCTGTAAAAGCTTTTACGTCACATTCTCATATCACTGCCAATCATAGAATCAGTCGTTTCTGAATAATGATAATGATATAAATGATAATACTATTAGTGATATTTGGAATTGTGACAATAACAATGAGGGGTACTCATGGTGATGATAGTATAAAAATAATTGTACTTCCACAATTGCTACTAAAAACTGTAATAATGATCTTAATAAAAGTGATGATAACTATGCCGCCAACAGCGATGACGACGACGACGACGACGATGATAACTTTAATAACAAGAAGCACTCGGAGAGCGCATACCTCCGCCAAGGCAATAGGGTCACTGATGCAATACAAATATTCAGACTTAAATAGTTACATCAAAAAGAAAGAGAAATAACATAAGCGCAAAAAAAATAAAAGGTAATTGTTGAAGACCGCGACGCACCCTCGCAGAGACTAAGTCGAAAAAAATGATGTTTTTTCTGCATGAAATCCTATGATTTCATCGATTTTCGGCGTTGTTTCTTTTGCGAATGAATCGTTCAGGAGATCGAGTACCATTTCTCCATCGACGATCTTGATTTGATAGTCCCGTTAGCAGGGGAGGGCATGAAGTATATCAGGGAAATTACGGGGTAAAACAAGCTTAAATAAGAAGAATAACGATCAAAAATGCGTAAAACTAGCACAAAAAGCGCTTAAAATCGGCCAATGAAACTCTACGGATGTAACCGCCATCTTTGAAAGTTTACGGACTGACGCGAAATAAATCAAAAACTCTACGGGAACCCAACCCACATTTCGACAAAAAAATCTACGGGAATTCACACGTTCCAACCCCCAAAAACGTATTGACCAATAAACCAACCAACCTAATATATCAATATAAATTGCCGTGACTAGGCGTGCCCTTGGGCCTGAGGGGGGGTTGATGGGGAAAGCCCCCCAACACCCCCCAGGACACATTCTCTCTACCACGGTATGTACGGCAAGACAGAGCTGCATTCACACCGTAAAATAATAAACCAAATACCTTTATATCCTGAAACGTGAAACTTTCGTTTCTTTGTACTGTTGGGATTGCTTCGATTTTAATCACCTTTTTCGTCCTTTGGAGCTCTTGATGGGCTCAGATATAAAACTAGGATGGTTACTGAAGTCGAATTATTCTTCGATGCCACTGTAAAGGTCTTAAAGAACCCAGAATCAACATAACACTGGAAACGCAACATTTCTACCGGCTTTCAATCTCAAATGAGCGTGTTGGTGAGCTGTCAACCTGTGGCTGGCGCAAGAAAGTGTGAAACACTCGATGCGCAGGATTCGATATGAGGGTATAGATAAATATTAAAATATGCAAATGAAGTATAATAACATTACTAAAAGACAAAGGTATAAATGCTCCACAGACACAGATTTGCCAAATATCGTTTTAAAGCGCGTAATGTCACGGACTAGTTCGCGAACGCAAAAATGCGTTCGTGGGTAATTCGTGTTTTTCAAACAAGGTAAACAAGCTCATCGACTTTAATTTGAAAGGCGGCCGCGCGTTATATTTTCGTCATTTAGAGGTGACTACAAGGCCGTCGCATCTTAAACTATACGCTATCCCCTTCTATTTTTCCCGCTCTATAAGATGGCGGTGTCCATTTTCCTCTATCTACGCGCGTCGCGGTCTTCAACCTATACCAAATAAAAAAAAAATAAATAAATAAAAAATAAATAAATAAAAAAAAAAAAAATAAATAAAATAATAATAATAATAAAGTTGTCTCTATTACGCAGTGTAATGAAACCTTTGTAAGAAACCCAGGATACGGATCATGATCCGGATCCAAGAATTTTTTAAATGGTGCAAATGGAAAAAAAATAGTAATCTAAGATCGGATAAGACACATTCCTGAAAAAAAAACATAAAAATCTATTCATAACTTTTTGTGCTATCCTGCGCAGGATCCGGATCACCACCAAAATTTAATGGCATCTAAGTTGAGCTAAGACACACCTCTGGTAAAATTTTCATAAAAATCTATTCGTAGCTCTGACTTATCCTGCGCAGTATCTGAATCATGATCTGGAACACCAACAAAATTAATTTCATGTAAGTTGGGCTAAAACACTCTTTGAGTTATCCTGCAAATCAAAATGCTAACGAACAAACTGACCAACCACGGCTACCAAAAACATAACCCCCTGGACAAAGGTAATAATGACGATAATGCCAAAGATAATAATAATAGCAATAATGATACTGAAAACAATAATGTCAATAATAACTAGAAGCACTAACTGCATACCTCCACCAAGGCAATAGGGTCACTGATGCAATAAAAAATATTTACACTCGAAGAATTACATAAAAAAAAAGGTCCGTATCACTACCAAATTTTAATGGCATCTAAGTTAAGCTAAGACACGCCTCTCGTAAAAGATTAATCAGCTCACTTTCTGATTTATCAAACCGAGAGCCTTTCTTTTGAAACAATCTTCACTTGTTGCAATAACGGCATTATTTTCTTTAGCATAATAGCACTCCATGGTCCGATATTTTCTCCAATACTTAATATAAAGTCGGCCTATCTATAGTCACTTCCAACCCGACAAATGCCAATTACTTCTGTTCGCGACGAACGTCAAAATGACAGAAGGGTTGGAAATTTACGGAAATTTATCTGCTAAAAAGAAACGACGACCGATGGATGGTGACGTCACTACAAACTTTTTTCCAAAGGCCATTTTGTTGTTACTTTGTATTACTATTGAAGGTTTGATGCAAATGAAAAGTGTTCAAAGAAATGTTGAGAGATTTTTTCAATATCCCCATATATTAAAAAAAAAAAAAAATGCTGAAACTATCCAGATATGAACTATGATGTGACCGAGCGAATGTCTTCACCGCGGAAATGTCACCTGATGTTACGTCAGCTGGGTCTTCCAGCTAGGCATGGAGTGACTTGAAATCTCCAGCACTACAACACACTTACTATAAATAGTATACTTTTTAGATATATCAACTCTACCAGTTCAATGTCACATTTTCTTGAGTTATACATCTAATACATTTTCTATTAAGAAATACGGATGCATTTTCTGTTGCTGAATGTTGTTACATTATAGGCTTAGTAAAGTATTTATTGTATATTGTTTTATGCAGTGCAATAAACAATTAAATAACGTAGGGACTCCAATAATCCTCACTCTGACCCTGCACACTGTAAGTGTAATCTAATATTTATCCATTCATGATAGTGGATGGTTCAATTTTATTATTCATATCCGTTTTCTTTCTTATCTAGTGTTTAGAAAACGGCAATAATGCTGCAAAGGATTTGCGGCTAAAATGACAGGTGTAAAAAATGCCGGAAAAATTGCGTTAGACAAGTACCGTTCAGCAAGAGTCGATATAATATTAAAATCGTGTAAAAGTTCGTCTGAACAAGAGTAAAAACAAGAAAAGCAAATAATAATTGTGCTGACCAATATAAAAACAGCGAGTATAAATTATTGGCGATACACAACGCCATCTGTTGCCTACCAAGTAAGCAGGATTGTTTACATTCGAGACGATTCAAGATAACGAGGTTTATGGGTTTTTGTTTTTAAACGTTGGTGCAACCTTAAATTTCTATTACACCATAACCAGTGGGATCATTACAATTTTATGAACTTTGACATCTACAAAACACTAGTCTACAAGCCTATTTTACTTTCATAATAGTAATGCAACCATCCCAGTAACGAACTGAACATAATAAAACACGAACGGAAACAATGTAAATAAAATCATAGAACGCAGGCAAAGGGACGTAATACACAATACACTGGGTTAAAAGATTCACATGAGCCTGAACAAGGTAAATCATAAATACGCATGAAGGGTCCAAATACTTAACTTACGTTTGCTGTTCAGTTTTTACCCTTCCACGTCAACCACGAGAGAGTCGGAGACCAGCCGCTGAGCCTGCCGCCAAAAAAGGCAAATCAGCTGATAGATTCTGAGAACCTACATTATTGGAACCTTAAAGAGATACTCGTAAAATCAAGTATTTCAAATAATGGAGTGAGTTACTAACTTTATAATCATATCATATTAATTACAAAGGATCAGATAAACAAGACGGTTAGAATAATTGAGCTTAATACTTCGTAATGGATTGTAATAGAAAAGGGCGGTCTATATGGGATACAAAGATAAAATGAAAAAAGTGACGCTGTCGGAGACGCTACATGATAATAATAGTGATAATGATAATGATATTTACAGTAGTAGTAATAATCATAATCATAATCCTAATACTACTAAAACAACGATGTTTATAGAGACTGAGCAAATAAGTGCAACCTCACTAAGTGTGGATGAATTACAGAAAAAAACTTTAAGGCTGGATATTGAAATCACTGGATTTATTCAGTTTCACGTCATACGAATTTCTTATGTCAACATGCCTTTGTAGGGGACAGCATTTTATTTTCATGAGAGTGGAAAGCTCCAATCCACCTCCATCTACTTCCTCCACAAGCTGCCTACTCCTTTGGTTTTATCTTTACATATCCTCAGCTTATGGCCTCCTACATTCTGCTGCATGGCCCCCAGTTTGGGAACCACTGCTATAGAGTATAGTTATTGATTGTAAACAATGAAGAAATTCAGCAATGATATTGGTCTCTGTTTCGGAATGGGCCAAGGTAATTCTTTATATTTAATTCATTTATCATCATTGGTTATCTCAACAGACCAGAACGGCGTGATAAGGAACCTTGAACAGGAGGAATGCCTAGGCGTCAATGAAGGCAGCGACACTCAACATGCCTCAATGAAAGACAGGATTCAAATTAAATGCTAAATTATACTCTGCCAACAGGATGGGGGCAATAGACACCTTAGACATACGTTTTGTTACTTACAGCCATGATGTAATTAACTTGACACCGGATTTGCAGTAATTTGATTAGAAAATTCGCAAACTGTTGACATGTAACCGCATTTAAAATCTGATGTAGATGGACTATATATCCTAAGGAAAGAAGGATAAAGTGACTCATGCAACTAGAATTAATACATAAAACGACAACAATTGGTTTGCAACATTACCCGGACACAAAGAACGACTGGATGCTACAAGTTGTAAATAATCATGAAAGAAAAACGAAAAAAAAACACACTCTGTCGACAAGGAAAGCACAAAATCTACAAGATAACTCGAAATACAAACTAATATCACGGAGGAAATACAAATTACTAGACAAGCAAAAGAACAGAAAACGGAAGCAAAGGCAGAAGGACAAAAAAAAAGAAAAAAAAAAAAGAAGAAACCCTTCCACACCAAACATGCTAATGTAGAGAGAAAATGCCCATCAGGGGCTTAGGAGAACGAGACTTTAAGCCAGAACGGTTTTATTATGGCTGCACTAGACCAAACTCTCTCCGCAAGAATGATCCAGAATGTCGTTTTTGTGACCAATGTGCCGAAACTGTAGATCACTTAGTGTTAAGCTACTCTCTCCTGACTCCCAATGAGTACAAGAATAGACAGGGCAATATAGGGCAATTCCTCCATTGGAAAATGTGCAAACACTAGCCTCCCATCTGCCGAAAAATGGTATGAACGTAGACCTTCTACTTGTTGCAGAGAACGAAAGCACCATTGTGTTATGGGAGTGTGGCATCACCATTGGCAGAAACATTCAAGCACAAACGCCCGACATGATAGTGAAAGACACAAAAATAACTTGCCTCCTTGTTGACATGGCAGTACCTACAGATAGAAATGTTTTCGCTGTGGAGATTAAAAAGCTGTCACATGCGAAGACCTACATATTAAAAGACAATGTGGCAACTTAGAACTACCATAGTGCCAATAGTTGACTAATTGAAAAACACAATCCTAAACTTAATACCAGGAAAAACTAGCCAAAAATGTCTTTTTAGGAGTGAAATAGTATTAAACAGCACATCTCACATTATACGAAAAACACTCTCCATTTGAAAATAATGTTCATTGTTACAATGACCCTAATATCTCTTCTAAACTCTTTTTTTTTCGTACTCCCCAAGCGAAGTGTATGACGACTGGGTCACGTACGATTTTTTCTTCTTCTTCCTCCTCCTATTCTTCTTCCTCCTTCTCCTCTTCTCCTTTCTCTTCTTCTTCTTCTTCCTCCTCCTTCTTCTTCCTCCTCCTCTCCTCCTCCTCCTTCTTCTTCTTCCTCCTCTCCTCCTCCTTCTTCTTCTTCTTCTTCTTACTCTTCCTCCTCCTCCTCCTTCTTCTTCTTACTCTTCCTCCTCTTCTCCTTTCTCTTCTTTTTCTTCCTCTTCCTCCTCCTCCTCCTCCTTCTTCTTCTACTTCTTTTTACTGTACATGTATGTTTTTGCAACCCCTTTTTATTACAATTTTGCTACTAAAGGGGCAGTGTCGCAGGGAAAGACGTAGTACAAAAGAGGTACTGAAGGATAAGCAAATTCCTCACCACTGTCTCAAGCCTCTGAGTCAGGCCCGGCAATGGCAGCTTAACAAAGGCCAGTCAGAAGAAAATATTACAATGATGATGATGATGATAAGAATAATAATAAGGTTAACTAATAATGATAATGAGGATAACTGTAATAATGATAATAAGGATACTACTACTAATAATAACAAAAACTAATAGTTGTAATGATAAAAACAAAATCAACAACAGCAGGAAAACAACAATAATGATAATGATAATAATAAGAATGATGATGATGATAATAATAATAATGAGAATAAGGATAATGATAATAATGGTGGCATTGATAATAATAATAATTATCATTATTATTATTATTAGTAGTAGTAGTATTTATATGATAATAATAATGATAACAGTAGTAGCAATTACTATTACTACTAATGATAATGAGGAAATTATAATCATGATAGTAATAATAATAAAAATAACAATGACAACAATAATAATCATATTGATCTTGACAAAATGGAATAATGACAATAACAAGGATAATAATGATAACAATAACATAAAAATAACGATAATAATAATAAAGATAATATCAATGATGGTAATAAAATGTCAATTTCAATAAGATTCATTGCGATAATAATAGTGAAAAAATAATCATAATGATAACAATTACAGTAATAATCGCGATATGAAACGAACAGACAAAATCCGATCCGCTTCCCACCTGATAATCCTTCTCCCTCCCTTCGCTTCCCTCTCACCCTTCTCTCCCTCCTTCCTCCCATCCCTCCTTTTTTTCCCCTCTTCTCCCTTCTACACCTGACAATGCTCCCTTACCTTCTCCTGAGCAAGCCAAGTGGAAGAAAGTGCGAGCGGGGCAGCGTCGTCGGGCAGCGAAGGGTATCGACCGCGCGATGGGGAGTTCGCGGCGAGCGCGTCGGGTCTCGCGCGCGCTCGGCCGAGGACGCCGGGGGCTGGAGCCGATCGCTGTTGGGGGATGGTCCTTGCATCTGGATATATGTATGTATATATATATATATATATATATATATATATATATATATATATATATATATATATATATATATGTACATGTACATATATATATGTATATTATGTATGTATATATATACATATATATATGTTATATACACTCTATATTATGTATATATATATATATATATATTAATATATATATATATTTTATATATATATATTACATATATATATATACATATATATATATATATATATATATATATATATATATATATATATATATATATATATATATATATATATAGATGTGTGTGTGCATTTTTTTTTTTTTTTTTTTTTTTTTTGATGTGTGTGTGTGTGTATGTGTGTGTGTGTGTGTGTGTGTGTGTGTGTGTGTGTGTGTGTGTGTGTGTGGTGGTGGGTGTGTGTGTGTGTGTGTGTGTGTGTGTGTTTGTGTGTATACATGCATATATATATTTTTTTATATTTTTTTTATATGTATATATATATTCTATATTTATTATAATTAATACTAAATTCTCCTCCCCCCCCACCCACCAAACACCAAACACCCAAAACCCACCCACACCGCCCTAATCCGTCCTCGCGCCACAGAACCAATCCCCCTTTACACTGACCATCAAAAGCAGCTTCAATCCTTTCTCTCCGTCTCTTTTTTCTTCCCCCTCTCTCTCCTTTCTCTCTTTCTTGCTTTTCTCTTTTTTCTCCCCTCTGTATCTCCTCTCTTTCCCTTTTTCTTTCTTTCTTTCTCTCTCTCTCTCTCTCTCTCTCTCTCTCTCTCTCTCTCTCTCTCTCTCTCTCTCTCTCTCTCTCTCTCACTCTCTCTCTCTCTCTCTCTGTCTCTGTCTCTCTCTCACTCCCTCTCACTCTCACACTCTCTGCTATGGTGTTGACACAGGTGCAGAGCACCCTAGGGCCTTCTCAAGCCCCATCAGACGCTGCCAAAGGTGCCATCACCCAGTGCCACGAAGGGACAATCGCCCACTTCGCATCCTCCCCCTTCCACAGGGCCTCCTTCAGCGCCTACCTGAAGGAGGAGAGAGGAGATGCAAATGCGCTTTTAACACCTGTTCTCCATCCGCCTCTTGCTCTCGTCTGCGGGTCCTAATCATGTGCAATGTGGATATCTTGTGTTTGATCAAGTTTTGGATTAAATGTAAATAGAAATCATGTTTTTGATGTGCTCTTTTAATCTGGTTTTATTTGTTTAATTTAGATCATTACCTTTTATTGATCTTTTAAAACTGAATGTTCAGAAATGTTCATAAACTAATCTTGCATTTGATTTATGAAACAGAAGTATGTAACGAAGTCTATATAAACCTAATTTGTGAATTATAGTTTGTTTTCCTGTACAAAGCATGTAATTTTGGTCGTGTTTTGAAAAGGAGAATGGTCCTTTTGTTCTTTTGGTGAACATGATCAGAGTAACGCCCTTTCTCTTCACGAAAATGTACCCCATATTAAAGTATATGTTGTGTATGTCTTATAGATAATGCCCAAACACACACACA
>NW_027217040.1:0-11506 GCF_042767895.1 Penaeus vannamei | reverse complement strand
ACACACACACACCCATGCACACGCACACACACACCCATGCACACGCACACACACACACACACACACACACACACACACACACACACACACACACACACACACACACACACACACACACACACACACACACACACAAATACACACACACACAAATGCACACACACACAAATGCACACATACACAAATGCACACACACGAATACACACACACACACACACACACACACACACACACAAATACAGACACACACACACAAATACACACACACACACACAAATACACACATGCACAGACATACACAAACACGCACACACACGTACACTCACTCACTCACTCACTCACTCACTTAATCTCTGAGAGATTGGAGGGGGAAGGAGAGAGAGGGGGGAGAGGGGGAGGTAGATGAATGTACTCATTCATTTGATTCTTTTAGACCACTGCTCACTCTTGGTTTTTCCATTGGGTCCTCTTGCTTTGTTGTTCTTTACATTTCTTTTCATTTAAGTTCTTTTCATTTTGTTTGTAAAGTGTATTGTTTTTTTCATTCAGCATATAGCCTTTACTAGCATCATAGCAATGAGGGTCATATTGCAACATCAGAGAAAGGTGTACATAATATAGGGGTCTCTCCACCATTGGTTACTCTTGACATTTTGTAAAACAATAACGGTAAATGTCAGAGAACAGAATGTGGAATAAACAAACGACACAATCGTGGCTGCTCTAAAAGTCTTCATTGGGTTGTTGATCTGTTGTTGAGTGAGACTTGTTGATCGTCGACCTTCTATTATGACTGGCATGTTGAGCATGGACGTTGCAAAGGGGGGGAAATAAGCATTCAAAGAGAAGTTGTTATGTTGGATTATATTAGGGTCTTTGTTAGAGGATTGTGTTTCCTGGTATTTCCTCATTCTATTACACCAAGTACTATGTTATAAAGAATTTCCCAGAGTGATCATAAAGGGGAAGGATTATATGAATGTGTGCTTAATGTGTGTAATGAAAATAGAGACCTAGATTTGACAAGTTAAGCTTTAGTAAATGGTAGCTCTACAGAGATTGTTTATAGATTCAGATGAATCATTCTCTTCATATTTTTATTGCATTTCCTCAAGGTATATCAGGCCTAAATCACCATCATGTATCAATTATATAGAAATAATTTTGTTGCTGTTACTTTTTATTTTTTGTTGGTGGCACAGATTATGTTAAATGTCATGATATAAAATCAGCAAGGATCATTATATCAATGAAGTCTGGTGTCAAAAGTAAACTCAGCAGTCAGCAAAAGTAATGATCTAAATATTTCCTGGTGTAATTACATTTCTATTGGACATTCAACATTTTCAGTCAAAAGATCTTGCAGCATGTGTTTTGACTAGGCAAACAAGAATGAGTGATGCCCAGTACTTCTGGCATGTGCTACAGTATTGATTTTCCCAAAGTAGGAGTGGGAAGATGCTTATGTTTCTCAAAATGTTATGTGATTTACAAATGTACAGTTGGCACTAATGGAGGGTTTTAAATATGACATAGTGAAAAATTAGCAGTTGTTCTTGAGCCTACTGATTTAGAGATCCTGTTTAGTCAGCAGCTATACTGCCACATCATGGACTTTTAGGGATTAAAACCTTGAATAGCTTGCTTCTTTAGATTATGCTTGAAATGAATTACACAGTGCACTGTGATATGATAAAAAGGAAACCTTTCTCCAAATAATAAAAGATAATCAGTACATACAAACATGATGGCAAGAACTTGAAGGAGTGAGGGTATGCCTGCCTGACCTTGCATGCTCTTGGAAAAGTGGATTGTCCGGGGTGCACCGGTGGGTGCTTGAAGGTCACAGTGTGAACTTGGACTGAGTTTCACGAAATCAAATGTAGGCGTCATGCAAGTGAGTGTGTACACACTAGGGAAAAGGAAGTGGTCTTTTGCATTGTTGGTCAAGGTCCTGTAATATGTTTTAAGGCATATCAACAGGAAGCTTGATACAATTCACTTACCACTAGTCATGATTTGATTGTTAGGTACTGAAGGCAGACAAAGGGGTATTAAGTTTGATGTTTGATTATTGTTATTGTTATGATTAAAACTATATCTTATTGTTTGTGATGATAATGAAAATTAGTAATTTTTTATTGATAGATTATTGTTACTATTGTTATTATTATTATTGTTATTGTTATCATTATTATTAATATTGTTACTGTTATTTTTATTATTTTTTATTGTTATTATTATTATTATTATTGTTATTGTTATTATTATTATTATTATTATTATTATTATTATTATTATTGTTATTTTTATTATTATTATTGTTATTATTATTATTGTTATTATTGTTGTTATCATCATCATCAATCATCATCTGTTATGATTATGATAATAGATATTATTTTTTTATGGTTTTTGTTACAGTTATTGTTGATATTGTTATTGTTAGTATTTTTATTATTTATATTATTTTTGTTATTTATATTATTATCATCATGATTATGGTTTTGTTATTGTAATGTTATTTTTATTATTATTATTGTTATTATTATCATTTTGTTCTCATTATTATTGTTGTTATTTTTATTATCATTATTATTATTATTTTGTTATCATTATTATTATTATTTTGTTATTATTATTTTGTTATTATTATAATTTTTATTATTGTTATTATTATTATTATTATTATTATTATTATTGTTATTATTATTGTTTGTATTATTATTATTATTATTATTATTATTATTATTATTATTATTATTATTATAATTAATATCATTATTGTTATTGTTATTGTTATTATTACTTTTAATTTTTATTTTTATTAATCATCATCATCATCATCATCATCATCATTGTTGTTGTTATTGTTATTATTATTTTTACTATTACTATTACTGTTACTATTCTCCGGTAACATTTGTTATTATTATAATCATTATTATTATAATCGTTATTATTATTACTATGACTATTACTATTATTTTTACTGGTACTGTTATTACTATCATTTTGATTACTATTATGATTATTATTATAATTATTATTTTTAATCAATATTGTTATCTTTTCTACTATTGCTATTGTTTTTATTATTATAGATAATTATGTCTTATTGTTATCAATGAATGGAAGAATGAACTTATGTATTCTTGATCTTCTTATCTGGTAATTTTTATTATATTTTTTTCCATGAGCAGATATCACAGTACATCATGGGGAGAAATGAAAGCAAGGGTGTAAGAAAAGTATATTCTAGGTTGACAACAGGTTTAGCAAGGGCCAAAGAAAATGGTACTTTTTCTAGAAATCTTACCGTATTTTGTGTTTAAAGAGCATTATGGTGTGTCTGATATGGTACTGAGGAAGAGACTTATATTTTTATCCCTTTTTCTGTCCATGGTTTTGAATGATGATGATTAATGATGATAATGATAAAATAGATAATTATGATAAAAGGGATCATGATAATGATAGCAATAATCATGATAATGATGATAAGATTACTTCATATTGAAGATGATAGTACTCAGTAATACCTGCTCTGAAATAAAAACTATATGTAATTTAAGCTTGGTTGTTTGCGCATTCTTCGTCTTGCATTCAAAAAGCTATCGAATCTGTTACGTGCGTTCCTAATAAAAATGAATGTTTAGACATTAGGTACCATAAATTCGCAAATATTCCACAACAGCTAGGCGTCTACATGATTTTATGCACTTCTTAGTAAAGATAATGGGTGCAAATGGCTAATCATAAGCTCTACACTTGTTCTCCATTGCAATATGTTAATATTGAAAATTATCGAAGAAAATGGTATGAGAGGGATAACTAATATATTTTATTATTTAGATATGAAAGTCAATGTAGCCCTACTAAATGAGGATGAATAATCTTTTTAACTTTATGTGCGTGCGTTCACGTACATATGATCCTCCGCAAAAATTATAAACACCCAGTGACCATCTCTCTCTCTCCTCCTCCTCCTCCTCCTCCTCCTCCTCCTCCTCCCCCCCCCCCCTCGAATTCAATGTACTAAATTCATATGCTTTTAAAATTCTCGAAATTGAACCACCATGTTGTATTCATGCCAGGACTTTATGATTAGGATGATTTTGTACTAATGTTGCCATCCACAGTTCCCCATTTCTTCAAAAATAATATTAATAAAAATAAAAAAAAGAAAAAAGAAAATAAAAGATTTAAAAAAAGGTCTTTATCTGGTTTAGATTAGTTGTTGTCTCTATGGTAAAATGCATTTATTAAACTTTTCAGACGAAAATATCTACTTTTATGAACAACAAACGAAAAAAAATTACATACCTTTACAGAATAGCGTCTCTATTGAAAATGAAAATTACTATTGACTTGGTAATCATTGCATTGCAAACTACCCTAAATAAGCATTTTTTTTTATGTAATATTAGATTCAGAGAAAAATAATAGAGATAACGAACTTTGGCAAGGTGCCAAATACAAAACGCCGTATCTCCGTTATTTTTTGTTGAACCTTCGGTACATCCTAACTTTCGTAATTTTCATGCGATTCAAATGCAGTTTGTTGCTTTCACTAGAGCCTCGGCGTGCTAAGGCCATGTAAATAGCCGATTTTTGAATTTTTGCCTTAATCAAAAAAAAAAAAGGGAAATTCAAAATTTGGCTATTTACATGACCTTAGGCTAGGGTTGATCTAACACAAGTATTTTTTGGGGAATATTCAGTAAAGAACTGTGATAGTTAGGATGTACCGAAGACAGGAAAAAAACAACAACATTTTTTTTACTTTTTGGGGGGCAAGGTTAAAATTATAGATGAAACAAAGTGCAATTCTATACTATATATCATGCAAAAAGAATCAATCAGTTATCTCTAACCGATACTTTTTTATGATGTAAAGAGTAGGGAAAGGTGGCCATTTTCCAGGACGGTCCCCTTAATGTTCATGTGCTTTTATGATCCACCTTGTACTGATATGCTTAACTGTTATTTAAATGTGATCTTTCAGTGATTCAGCATTTTCACTAATCTGGAACACCTCAAAGCTCCTTTGGTGCATCTTTGTATATTCATAGATATATATATTGTAGAATATCATAATGAATAAGTCTTTATATTAAAAGTGGATATGAATAAATGTGTATTTTCACAATAGACTAATTGACAGGTAGATTGAATAGGGCAAAGAAGAGAGACAGACAAATATGACAAGGAATAAGGTGACCCACTTAGCGGAGATGACTTAACGTAGGTAATCTATGCAAGGGACCTGACTTTCTGCAAGGGCTGAAGATGTTGCTCAAGCTTAGAGCTTAGCCAGTAAATTGCTGTATGCCTCTTCAGGGACTGAGTATTGATCTGTGATGTTTTAAAATGTCTTTAATAGTTTTTTTTCAAAATCAAGGCCTCAAAAAGTCTTAAAAAATGGAGCTCTTTCTATTGCAGGTCTTAAAATGTCCTGCATTTGCCCAAGGCACATTTCTGCTCATGTAAATGTACATACATCTATTACCAGCAGACACTGTTGCGATTCACTCACTTGCAGATCTCTATGGAGCTTGATCGGCCATCATTTGTCAACAGCATAGACCTTGACCTTTGCTGATTGAAGTGATCATTTAGTTATAGGCCGTGTGCAAAAAAAGATTCTGGCTGTGTCAAAATCATGTAGGGGTGAATTTTTTATCTTGGACACAGACACAACAAGTAAGCCTGCACAGTATGTGGAGGTGTGTATTTAGTGACAAGTGGCTCCATCTCTTAAAAAGTAATTGGAATGAGTCTTAAAATGGTCTAAATTTCATCTGCTTATACCTGCAAGAACCTGAAAAAGAAGACTCATGAATGTTTAAATTGATTTACAACTTTTTCCATGTTGGTATATTTTAATGATGCAGTTTCATCATATTATAATGTGATGGTTTGTTCACAGGTTTGTCACTGCATTTGCATGCACAACCATGTATTTTTTATTGATTAGTTTTATAGTTTTCCTGTCTTACTAACAGTCTTTGTCCATTACCTACTGTCTTTCAAAGTTCATTGATTTTATTAATAACGTCCTTCATCTTTTTTCAGGTTATTTGACTCCCCCAAAACGAAACCCCATGACACAGATTGGTTACGAAAAGATGTCGATGATCCAGCCCTTTGTGTTGTCAAAAAGTCTTTAATTCAGAAATTAGATCAGATTGCATGTAAGTATCTGTAATACTTCAGATGGGGGGGTGTTAACTATAATATACATAGTATAAGAGAATAGTTATGTATGTGATATACACTGTACACTCATTATTCTTAGAAACCAAGACTAATTGCATACATCACATTACTTTACACATGTGATATTGGTATAATTGTGATCATACAGAAGGAACAGATTTTAGTGAAAATAGATTGTAGGTATGTATAATTAATACTGCTTCTTCCCTAAGTAAACAGATGTCATTGTCTGGTAACATGAAAGCTAGGCATATGTAAATGTATCCTTCTTGTTTCTCTTTTCTTTGTTTTGCTCTCTCTTTCTGACCTCTTTGTTCTTCATTTCCCTTTTTACATTCCTTTATGTACTTTCTTTTCTTCTCCCTCCTCTCTGATTTTCTTGTAATTATTCATGCCTTTATAAGGCTTGCCTCACACACCTCTGTCTTTTTTATCACCTCTTATTTCCCTGTTTATCATGTACCCTCTACTCTCCCCTTCCCATCCCTTTCCCACAATTCATCATCTGGCACTATTTTATTTCCTAATTTATTTTATGCTTCCAGTGTCCCCCCACCACTCCCCCCGGCACTCATTCAGCCCCTGTTCGTCATCAGGAGTCCTATCACCAGACTCACCCCCCTCCTCTAGAGGTAAGGACTGCGACCTCTAGTTTCCTGTTCTTGTTTGTATGCTGATTTTTGCAGGAGTGATGACCTTCGAGTTGCATGTTGTCTCACATTGGTAGAGCATCGGTACCTTTGATTAGATTATCCGATGGGAGAACTTTTTTTAGCTTCTGGCTTAAAAGTTCGAAATCTTTAGGGCTGCAGATGAAAGATAAAGTTTGAAGGCCCTTTTTACAAAGTAGTCATGCAATAGAGTTAATAATTGTGTTTTCATTTTATTATTTTATTGTACTGGTAGTCTTTAGCTCAAATGTTTCTATAGCTGGAAACTAGTGGAGATTTATATATGTATATCAGTCTCTCTCTCTCTCTCTCTCTCTCTCTCTCTCTCTCTCTCTCTCTCTCTCTCTCTCTCTCTCTCTCTCTCTCTCTCTCTCTCTCTCTCTCTCTCTCTCTCTCTCTCTCTCTCTCTCTCTCTCTCTCTTTCTCTCTTTCTCTCTCTCTCTCTCCCCTCTCTCCCTCCCCTCTCTCCCTCCCCTCTCTTTCTCCCCTCCCTCTCCCCCCTCTCCCTCCCTCTCCCCCTTCTCCCTCCCTCTCCCTCTCCCTCTCCCTCTCCTTCTCCCTCTCCCTTTCCCTCTCCCTCTTCCCCCTCCCTCCCTGTGCTTTTGTGTGTGTGTGTATGTGTGTGTGTGTGTGTGTGTGTGTGTGTGTGTGTGTGTGTGTGTGTGTGTGTGTGTGTGTACTTTTGTACTATTGTGTGTGTTTGTGTGTGTGTGTGTTTGCATTTTTGTGTGCGTGTGTGTGTGTGTATGTGTGTGTGTGTGTGTGTGTGTATGTGTGTGTGTGTGTTTGCATTTTTGTGTGCGTGCGTGTGTGTGTGTGTGTGTTTGCATTTTTGTGTGCGTGCGTGTGTGTGTGTGTGTGTGTTTGCATTTTTGTGTGCGTGCGTGTGTGTGTATGTGTGTGTGTGTGTGTGTGTGTGTGTGTGTGTGTGTACTTTTGTGTGCGTGCGTGCGTGTGTGTGTGTGTGTGTGTGTGTGTGTGTGTGTGTGTGCATGTGTGTGTGTGTGTGTACTTTTGTACTTTTATACTTTTGTGTGTGTGTGTGTGTGCTTTTGTGTGTGAGCGTTTGTGTGTGCATAGATAGAGAGATCAATGAACATAGATGAATGGTACATATATAAGTAAATTTTAGTCAATAGCTTACCAACTATCATCATTGTTGAGATTTTTTCCCACCTTTAGAAATTACTTGAACCCAATGGATAACTAATGAAAACTCCCTTGGTGCTCTACTCTGATATGTCTTGGATGTGTGTAAACTTACAGTTATGTTTGATTTCGTTTTTACTCTTTAACGTGAAAACTGGTGCATTGTTTTGAGAAATATTGAATCCTATTCAGAGAAATTTCCAATCTCAAATATCACTATAATGGTTATGACTTAATTTTGTTACTGAATATCTGGCTTTTGAGCGCTTTTGTAATATTTTGAATTTCATAATTTCTGTTGTCACCTTTTATGTATTTATTACAGGCATTGACTCCATAGTGATCTTGCATATATTTTAAGGAAATTAGAATGTTTCAGAGCATTTGCCAGGAATACCTAATTTCAAGATTTTGAGTGTTTGACAGATGGCTTATAAATCTTCTATAATGGTATCTGAGATGGAAAATACTCATGATAAAAGATTGACTGTATTTATTCTGTATTGATATGCATCACAAATAAGATAAATTCTGTTTGTGGTACAGAGTGCAGTTTGTCCCGTCATTCAAAGAAACTTCAAAAAACAGAATTCAACTAAAGAAAAACATGGCATAACTATTAGATGATTGGAGTTTAAGAAAAATTATTTGTTTAGAAGTGATGTTATGAATGATAGTATTGAAGGGATAAAGTCCTGTAATATTGCTATTGAAAGATGTGGTAGATCTTCCTGATAGTTTGATTTGCCTTTGATGTGCAATGATTACTTTCTAGTACTCTTCCCATTAAGATAATTTTTTAGATTGTGCTCATATGTAATACCAACCAAGAATAATCCCATATCTTGTTATATTATACAAAAAAATAGAAAATGCATTGTATTGCAAATCCCCTCAATTTAGTGTAATATAACCCACTATTACTTCATCTCACTTACAGCACAAGTTTTCCTAATCTTAAAAGATTTTGCACAAAATTGGGATAAGTCTTAGATAAAGGTAAAATTTAGATCATACCTTTACGAATACATGTGTTTACCAAGTATGCTATGTCAGTATTTTATGTACCTGAAATATGCAGTTATCCTCGAGTAGTGCGTCTGCCAAATCTTTACACAATGCTTTTTAAAGGGTTTTGCTTGCACTTTGACCATACAACATGGCTTGTTGGAAGGAATTGCATAGTGCAGCTCTATGACCTGCAACAGATGATTAGAATAACATCAAACTTTTTTTTTCCTCCTTTTATTTTAATCCTAATATCTTCCTCAGTAGTAGAGTCAGTTCTTCATCCCTGACTAACTGCTGCATAGTGTTTTAGTGTGTTTAAAAGAAAACTTGATATGTATACTTTTCAGGTGAAATAGATACCAGAACCTTTGTGAGACCAAAGAAGAAAAGGTCCCTAGTATTTGGTGATGCTGTAAATGATGAAAACAGGAATTCGTTGCTAAGGAGAGGTTTGTGCGCATGTTTGTGCATGTTTCTTTTGTTTGATTTTTTTTTGTTTGTGTTATGACTTAAGTGTTTCATTTATCTTTTAAATGCTTGATGTGAAAATGAATTCTATTTTCAGGAGAGAGTATGATTTTTATTTACATTTTTGATAGCTGATGACTGTTTTGTACTTTCTTGTCTTCATTAGAAGTCATATTCCTAGAAGTTATCATTATGTGATACTGATTTGGTTTACGTATGGAAATCTGCACAACCCATTACAGTCACCCCATATTTTATGCCAATTTTTTACCATGGCTCATGTTTTCTGTGAATTATTCAATGCACAAATGAATTTCATGCCACAGTTGCATGATGCCTCCAGATACAAAGAAATATTATTTATTTCATGCAGCATCAGCATTAGTATGTTAAGTGTTGCATATGTATGAAGCATTAATGTCCTGTCTTTTCAAGCAAAAGAGCACATTAGCCATTCTGCCACTCCACATCTTTTATATAGTGTCAGCTGTTTTACAACATTCATTACCAGATGTTGAAAGAAGTGGAGTTTGATAAGCCTAATAACCTCTCTGTCCACCATCCACTCTGAGAAACAAATATTCATATATACATGATTTAAATTGATACCCTGCATTAGTGTGTTTACAAACATTTGATGCAGCTGCATATGGTTTAGAAATGTGATAGGTAAATAGGGGGTGACTGTATAGTTTATATGGATGAGACAGCTTTTAAACTTGTTACCTTTTCTTATCAAATTATTAAAGTTTATAGAACGACAAACTTTCACAAAACACATACCAGTTTGATTTATAGATTTATTGATAGATATAAAGATAAGGCAAACAAAGGGAAAATTGTAATTAATGTATGCACTTTGAATTGCACATTACACTTTTTTCTTTCTTCTTTTTTCTTTGTAAATGTTACATAGTAGACTCAGGCACTAACACATTGATGTAGTTCAGGATCATATTGTTTAACATTTTTATAACTCAATTTGTTTTTTTTATTTTTCCTTGACAGTCTAGACTCTTTTGCCTTCAACTGCTATATGATGTGATTATTCTGTGTTGAGTCAGATATTAATTCATTCTTATTTTCTATTTTCTATGTTATTATGTGTGAACATGTTAAATATTCAGCTGATCAGCTTGTTATATTTATGTCAAAACTGGTATAGTTTTGATGTTATGAATAATGGTAATAGCATTATTAGCTTTAATAACCTTTTTATCCTTTAGAGTGTGTTTGTCACGAACTGTATCTTTACAGAGAAAAATGTATCCTGTATGTGGTTTTGATTAATGATAGTTTATTTTTTAATGAAGAAAATGATTATTGATGTAAAGTTGTCTTGATTGTCTATGATATTTGCTTATTTATTTTTCATTTCTGTCTGTCACTCACTCTGAATTCATTGATCACTGATGCTTTGTAGAACACAACAATTTGAAAAGCAAAGGAAAGCATTAAGAAAGAAAAAGAAAAAAATAATGACATGTAACATCTCATTTGGTCATATTAATATTTGCAAATGACTTTATGAAGCTGTCAGCAGGTGATTATAGTGTGAAAGAATATATATCTTAATTTTTTCTCCTTGATCGTTCTTTATTAAATTATGCAAACACTATATTCACAAGACTCTGTTTCCAGATGGGAGTTCACGAGAGTGCCTAGCCCGATCCAGTGGGTCTTTGGGGTCTGAGGAAGACGACCGACTCAGCTCTGCGTCTGAAGGGAGCTTCTCCTACCAGCTGACAGACGTGGCAGATGTCAACGCCTTGGCCCGACTTCAGGAAGAGAGTCAGTATAGCAAGAATGGATTTGCGTTGATGGTGGTGGTAGAGGGGATTCTCCGATTATATTGAAAAACATTTTTTGCTTTACTGCTCACATTCATAGTTATGCATACATACACATTCACACTAAAACTTACACATGTAATCACTCACTTTACCATCCATTTGTACATGGTTTCATACACATGCATTCAGTGT
>NW_027217038.1:10000-11503 GCF_042767895.1 Penaeus vannamei | reverse complement strand
AGAAGAAAAAAAGAGAGAAAAAATAAAAAAAAGATGCACGGAAAAAAAATCAATGAACACAGCGGGTCACACGATTTCACTTTAAAGGAAAAAGAAAATTGCCGATTTGAAAAACGTATTTCGGAATAATTTGTCTTGCGCATGGTGATATAATGAGTAACGAAGGTTAAGAACACTTTATTTGGCGGCGTGTGGCAACCTCTCCGCACATATGCAATTTTCTCTTTAAAAAATATGGACAGTGGATAATTTCTATTGGATTCTTGATTATTAGTTTGCCCAACTGCTTCTATAATTACTGATTTGATGACTGATATAATTTTTAAATGTTATCAACATTAATGATTCTGATAGCAGCAGAGGAGAGTAGATTCCATTTCGATTTATACCACAAAGTTATAACTGAATACATTTTTTGAGCAATATGAAAATAATAGATTACTGTTGATTCTTTTGAGTGCCGGTTGGTCGCTGAAGCAATAGAGGTTAAATTAACGTTGGAAATCCCAAAAGATTTCGATATTTTTGCGGAATTGAATGAAAATTTAGAGGGAATAAAATATTTTATCTCTCCTGAAGGTGAACTTGGCCACGGGTTCTTGCGATCTGGAGGACCAATCCGATTCCTGGATCTTTGGTGAATTTCCCATTCTGTTTTATCTTTGACTTTGACCTTCTCTTACAGTTAGACTTTTCACACACGCACACATACACACACACGCACGCACAACACACACACACACACAACACACACACACAGAAACAGACACGCACAAATACACACGCACACAGAATGCGCTTGCATATACATATGTGTGTGTGTGTATTCATGGATGTATGTAAGACAAATTTTTTTTTTTTTTTTTTTTTTTTTGCTTCATGTTTTAAATTTCTCGTCCATTTTTTAAAGTTAGACAAATATTTGTCAACGTTCTATCGTTGAGTTTATGGCACTGTCAGTGCCAAGAAAGAGTATGTAAGCCTCATGGAAAAAAATGAGAAAGAAAATGTCTTGTGAAGCTGAAAGGTAAACTTATTCACAATGCATAATCAAGTAGATAAAATAGAAGAATAAGGAATGATATGCATTTTCAAAAGTTAAAAAGTAGAAAGGGAAAGGAACGAAGACACAATATAGAACAATAACAACAACAATAACAACAACATGAAAAAGAAGAGGTAGTAGATTCCCGAGAGAGCAAAAGAGGGGAAGTGGGGAGTGAGGGAAGGAGTAGGGGAAAAAAGGAGGGAGAAAGGGGGAAGGGAGGAAGAGAATGAGGGAAGAAGAGAGGGAGTGGGGAGGGAGGGAGGAAGAGAGGGAGTGGGGAGGGAGGGAGGAGGAGAGGGAGTGGGGAGGGAGCACGGGAAGGGTAAAAAAGCCCGGATCAAGAGTGGATTGCGTCTTCAACACTGCAACACCAACAAGCCACCTCCGGAGAAAAGGGAAAAGCGTCTTTTCGCCCCCGCTGTTCCTCTCCCCCGTGGGCGGCTCGGCAGTAACAA
>NW_027217038.1:2500-5000 GCF_042767895.1 Penaeus vannamei | reverse complement strand
TATAGAGAAATCGCAAAGGAAAAGATATTTCAAAACTAAAGAGAAGAGATGAATCAAGAATGTAAGAGGAAGAGACATGAGACAATAACAGGAATCAAGAATTGAAATAACTAAGGAAGAGAAAAAACGGATATCAGGAATTCAAGAAGAGAAGAGAGGAGAAGAGGAATAATGAAATAAAGAGGAAGAAAAGAGTGGAGAGACTAGGAAACAGGAAATAAAGAGGAAAAAAGAGAGAAAATGAGAATCAGCAATGAAATATGTGATAGTAAGAGTTTAAGAGCCAAGTGTTAAAGAGGAAGAAGAAAATAGAGGAGAAGAACGAAGAGGAGAGACAGAAATCAACGAAGGAAAGAAGAGAGAAAAGAAGGGAGAAGAAGACGAAGACGAAGAAGAGAGACAGAAAGAAAAGATGATAATCCAGGCATGAAAGAGGGAGAGAAAGAGGAACTAAAGAACATAAAGGCAAGCAATTGCAATAAAAAAGAAGAGACAAGTTGAACAATATTTCTGAAATCAAAGAAGAGGGGAAGAGAAGGAGATCCAATAATCAGGGCGAGAAGAAAGGAAGTTAAAAGAGGGAAGAACATAAGGAACGAAGGAAAACTGCGCATTTATTTCACAGAAAGTTCCGAACGACAGATTTCCATCATAAAATTGGAGAAATTTTATATGAAATTATGTTATCATTTGTACATTGACATATATCAGAGATGTACATTAAAACACATTCTAGGTGTCCATTTATATATTGAAATACATTAGATATACATTTGTACATTAAAATACATTAGAGGCGTACATTATATATCAAAATAAGTTAGAGGTGTACATTTATCTATGAAAATGAGCGTTTAGGAGATGTATGGATGTTCATTTATTTATTTATTTTTCATTTATTTATTTATTCTATTTTCATTTTTACTTTTTTATTTATTTTTTTTAGGTCCCTAAATATCCTCCTGATGATTTACGTGGATATCGGGGTAAAGGAACAGGAGAACAAAGGAAGAAAGGATGAACGGGCGGTGAAGAACAAACGAGGGAGAACAGGATGATGAAAAGGGATGAATATACAAACTATTATTTCATTACCATTATTGTCGTCCTTATTATTATCATAAGTATGATTATTATTCTTATTGTAGTTAATTATCCTCACCATCATCATTTTTGTTATCGTCATAATCCCTTACAGTATCATCACCGTAAAAAAAAAAATAATAAAAAAAATAAATATATATATATATATATATATATATATATATATATATATATATACATATATATATATATATATATATATATATATATATATATATATATATGTATATATATATATATATATATATATATATATATATATATATATATATATATATAAGGAAATATATAAAAAGAACATGAAATAAACAAAGGAAAATGTAAGAAAAAATATAAAACTACCACAAAGGTTAAACAGATAATTTATAGAGGAAAGATCTCCCGTTTTCTATGCATGATCCTGATAGAAAACGGTAACTCAATGGCCGGTTCCCATGCGCTCAAGAATGTGAATTTCTACCCCAAAGGAAGCGGATCTTCCATTGTGAAGAGAGAAAAGCCTTTGAAGAGTAGACGGGAGGTTTAGGACTAAATTATGGCCAGGTCTTGAACAGGGTGTAACAATGTTCTTTTTCTTCTTTCTTGCTTTCTTGGTGTATACGAGGAGACTGAGACATATCTCTCTTTTTTTCTTTCTTTTTCTTCTTCGGGATGTATATGGATGTTGCGTGATTTCACATGATTTCTATATTTTCTGGGTGGTTGTGGGGATGTGTTTATTTCCTCGGGCTTGTGAAAATAAACGAAAGCACAAAGGATTCGTGTCTTGAAAAGCTTATTTTGTATTTCGTTTTCAAGTACAGTTTAAAATTGATGTAGATGAGAAGGAAGACGATATATATATATATATATATATATATATATATATATATATATATATATATATATATATATACATACATATATTTGTATTACTATAATATGATCCTCATTATTATTATTACTATAATTTTATCAACATCACTATTATCATCCTTATCATCAACAGCATTCTCATAATTATCATTATTATCAATGTTATGATTATCGTAATCAAATCTAAATTATTTATATATAAATACTAGTGCTTCCCTACTAGTATGAGCTTTGTCATGTAGGTTTATTTCATTTTATTATTACATTTCTAATACTAATTTTCAACTTATTTTTTCTCTCTGTATTTCTTTCTCTCTTCTTATTCTATTCTATTTACATTTTTTTTTTTTTTTTGGGGGGGGGGGGGGCTTGAACATTTTTATACTTATTTTACAATTTTCTAACCTGTATGCCGGACTCTTGCCGTTACCATGGTTGTGCTCCTATTTTTTCGCCCCTTTAAAGAAGTCGCGCCAAAAAGTCAATAGCATTGCTTTGTTTTACGTCTTTCTTTTTTTCTTTTGTCTGTATGCTTCTTTTG
>NW_027217035.1:0-2500 GCF_042767895.1 Penaeus vannamei | reverse complement strand
ATTTCGACCATTATTGTTTCTAGTATTTCGACCATTATTGCGTGTTCTAGTATTTCGACCATTATTGCGTGTTCTAGTATTTCGACCATTATTGCGTGTTCTAGTATTTCGACCATTATTGCGTGTTCTAGTATTTCGACCATTATTGCGTGTTCTAGTATTTCGACCATTATTGCGTGTTCTTTTATTTCGACCATTATTGCGTGTTCTAGTATTTCGACCATTATTGCGTGTTCTAGTATTTCGACCATTATTGCGTGTTCTTTTATTTCGACCATTATTGCGTGTTCTAGTATTTCGACCATTATTGTTTCTAGTATTTCGACCATTATTGCGTGTTCTAGTATTTCGACCATTATTGCGTGTTCTAGTATTTCGACCATTATTGCGTGTTCTAGTATTTCGACCATTATTGCGTGTTCTAGTATTTCGACCATTATTGCGTGTTCTAGTATTTCGACCATTATTGCGTGTTCTTTTATTTCGACCATTATTGCGTGTTCTAGTATTTCGACCATTATTGCGTGTTCTAGTATTTCGACCATTATTGCGTGTTCTTTTATTTCGACCATTATTGTTTCTAGTATTTCGACCATTATTGCGTGTTCTAGTATTTCGACCATTATTGCGTGTTCTTTTATTTCGACCATTATTGCGTGTTCTAGTATTTCGACCATTATTGCGTGTTCTAGTATTTCGACCATTATTGCGTGTTCTAGTATTTCGACCATTATTGTTTCTAGTATTTCGACCATTATTGTGTGTTCTAGTATTTCGACCATTATTGTTTCTAGTATTTCGACCATTATTGCGTGTTCTAGTATTTCGACCATTATTGCGTGTTCTAGTATTTCGACCATTATTGCGTGTTCTAGTATTTCGACCATTATTGCGTGTTCTAGTATTTCGACCATTATTGCGTGTTCTAGTATTTCGACCATTATTGCGTGTTCTAGTATTTCGACCATTATTGCGTGTTCTAGTATTTCGACCATTATTGCGTGTTCTTTTATTTCGACCATTATTGCGTGTTCTAGTATTTCGACCATTATTGCGTGTTCTAGTATTTCGACCATTATTGCGTGTTCTTTTATTTCGACCATTATTGTTTCTAGTATTTCGACCATTATTGCGTGTTCTAGTATTTCGACCATTATTGCGTGTTCTTTTATTTCGACCATTATTGCGTGTTCTAGTATTTCGACCATTATTGCGTGTTCTAGTATTTCGACCATTATTGCGTGTTCTTTTATTTCGACCATTATTGTTTCTAGTATTTCGACCATTATTGCGTGTTCTAGTATTTCGACCATTATTGCGTGTTCTTTTATTTCGACCATTATTGCGTGTTCTAGTATTTCGACCATTATTGCGTGTTCTAGTATTTCGACCATTATTGCGTGTTCTTTTATTTCGACCATTATTGTTTCTAGTATTTCGACCATTATTGCGTGTTCTAGTATTTCGACCATTATTGCGTGTTCTTTTATTTCGACCATTATTGCGTGTTCTAGTATTTCGACCATTATTGTTTCTAGTATTTCGATCATTATTGTTTCTAGTATTTCGATCATTATTGTTTCTAGTATTTCGACCATTATTGTTTCTAGTATTTCGACCATTATTGCGTGTTCTAGTATTTCGATCATTATTGTTTCTAGTATTTCGACCATTATTGTTTCTAGTATTTCGACCATTATTGTTTCTAGTATTTCGACCATTATTGTTTCTAGTATTTCGACCATTATTGCGTGTTCTAGTATTTCGACCATTATTGCGTGTTCTAGTATTTCGACCATTATTGTGTGTTCTTGTATTTCGACCATTATTGTTTCTAGTATTTCGACCATTATTGTTTCTAGTATTTCGACCATTATTGTTTCTAGTATTTCGACCATTATTGTTTCTAGTATTTCGACCATTATTGTTTCTAGTATTTCGACCATTATTGTTTCTAGTATTTCGACCATTATTGTTTCTAGTATTTCGACCATTATTGTTTCTAGTATTTCGACCATTATTGTTTCTAGTATTTCGACCATTATTGTGTGTTCTAGTATTTCGACCATTATTGTTTCTAGTATTTCGACCATTATTGTTTCTAGTATTTCGACCATTATTGTTTCTAGTATTTCGACCATTATTGTTTCTAGTATTTCGATCATTATTGTGTGTTCTAGTATTTCGACCATTATTGTTTCTAGTATTTCGACCATTATTGTGTGTTCTAGTATTTCGACCATTATTGTTTCTAGTATTTCGACCATTATTGTGTGTTCTAGTATTTCGACCATTATTGTGTGTTCTAGTATTTCGACCATTATTGCGTGTTCTAGTATTTCGACCATTATTGTTTCTAGTATTTCGACCATTATTGTGTGTTCTAGTATTTCGACCATTATTGTTTCTAGTATTTCGACCATTATTGTGTGTTCTAGTATTTCGACCATTATTGTGTGTTCTAGTATTTCGACCATTATTGTGTGTTCTAGTATTTCGA
>NW_027217032.1:10000-11493 GCF_042767895.1 Penaeus vannamei | reverse complement strand
AAGAAAAAGGGAGGAAAAAGAAGGGAAGGGGATGAGAGAGAGAGAAAGAGAGAGAGAGAGAAAGAAAGAGAGAAACAGAGAGAGAGATAAACAGAGAAAGAAAGAAAGAGAGAGGTGAGAGAGAGAGCGAGAGCGAGAGCGAAAGAGAGGTGTGAAAGAGAGAGAGAGAGAGTATTTAGAGTTAGACGACCTAAACGAAAGATATAGTAAAGAAAACAAATAAAGAAAAAAACCTTAAAAGCAAGAGAACCAACCACACGCGAACCAACCCCCCCCTCCCCCCCCAAAAAAAAAAAAAACAGAAAGAGCAAATAGGAAGCAACCAAACCAAAGAAATAAAAAAACAGAAAGAGCGAATAGGAAGCAACGAAACGAAAGAAAAAAGAAAAAAACAAAATAGGACATCAAACACCCAATCATAAAACGATACGCCATTACGGTTCCGAGCGGAGGACTCGCCCGATAAGTCTATATAAACATTTCTCGCGTTTCCCTTATCTGTCGGGCCGATAAGAGATGTTTAATAGGCTCGCGAGATAATGGGGTCTTCTGTTTGAGGTCCTGTCGGGCGTGGGTGCTGTCTCTCTGCTCCTGCGTGTGGGCGGGAGATATGGGGGGTTTTATTCTGTAGCTTTGGTGGTATATATATATATATATATATATATATATATATATATATATATATATATATATATATATATATATATATATATATTTTTTTTTTTTTTTTTTTTTTTTTTTTTTTTTTTTTTTTTTTTTTTTTTTTTGGGGGGGGGGGGGTAGTATTGTTGTTAATTTTCGGTGTAGGATGGTGGTTGTGTTGTTATTGTTGTTATTTATTTTTTATTGTGTGTTGTTGGTGTTACTTTTGTTATTCTCAGCATTATTTTTTGTGTGGTTTTATTCTGTAGCGTTTGGCGTTATTTTTTTATTATTATTGCTTTTTAGTTTCAGTATTGTTATTGATTTTTGTTGCAGGAAGATGTTGTTATCATTGTTATATTTTTTACTGGGTGTTGTTATTGTTACTTTTGTTATTTTTAAGCGCTCAGTATTTTCAGCATCGTTATTTTGTGTGTTTTTATCCTGTATCTTATGGCGTTATTATTATTATTTTTGTTTTGTTTTGTTTTTGTTATTTAGGTTTAGTATCATTAATTTTCTTTGATGATGATATTATTATTACAGGGTGTTGTTATTGTTACTTTTTGTTATTTTTTATTGGCTCAGTATATTCAGCATCATTATTTTTTCATTGTTGTTTATATCATTTTGGATTATTGTTATTGTTCTGTATTCGGATAAAATTCTTCTCAGTTTCCTCCCATTTCTCTATGTGGTCGCCGTTATCACCTCCATTGATTTTCCTATTACGGCTTATTCCCTATTTCTTTGGTCAAGGTTTCTTTACAGCCGGATGCCCTTCCTGATACCAACCCTCTCTATTTATCCGGGCTTGAGAGAGGAACCCACAAAGGCTTTTCTTGACCCCC
>NW_027217031.1:0-2500 GCF_042767895.1 Penaeus vannamei | reverse complement strand
CTATCCCCACCCCCCCCCCACCCCCACCCCCACCCCATCCATCCTTCTTCTCCAAAAACTGACTAAAATTTTACGGTCTTGACCCCAAAAACCACTCCGTGACGAAAAAAATAGAAATAGAAATAGAAGAAATTATTTTCTTGTGAGATGACATCGCGACAAAAAGTTCGAAACTCTCGCCCTTAAAATTGGACTTGAACCAGAAGGACAGTTTGAAAATTTGGTCTTCTGGCAACTCCAAGATACAAAGAACTTTTTTAATTTTTTTTTGAGCATTCCCGGTCCTCATCAAGAACCAAAAATGCCATTGTTGTTTGTGTGAATTATAATATCGATTTTTTTATCTTCTTGAAATAATACTGATTGAAAGAATGTGAATAGCTTGCTAAACTAAAAAAAAGTTAATAGAATGATTGTTTAGAGATATGATCAATTTTGCGATAACCGGGTTCGTAGATATGATCAGCTTCAATGAAAATTAGATTCAGTTTAAGACCAGATAAATTATACCTGTCAATCTTTGCAAGATTACTCCGCTGCCATAAACCTTGACAAATCATTTAAAAATTATGATTGGCAGGGGTCCAATTGGGCCATGGACTGGGTGACTATCCCGTGCTGGATGTAAATTTAACTTTCCTGATGACCCACGTTCCTCAGACAATGGCACAGGAGGAGCAGAGACGAACAGCAAAGAGGTAAGCTCTGAAAAGGTGTTGGTGTTAAAGCGGTCTAGATCAGCCTTCACAGGACTTTTCACTAGTTTGAATTTATTATATGGCAGTATCCACGAGGGTAAAAATTCTATTGAAATACAGAACAATATAGATCATGCTGAAGAAGCACTTGGTGAGTTAGAAATTTGCCATAATAGA
Source organism: Penaeus vannamei (assembly GCF_042767895.1). Lineage (NCBI taxonomy): Eukaryota > Metazoa > Arthropoda > Malacostraca > Decapoda > Penaeidae > Penaeus > Penaeus vannamei. The sequence goes on along the minus strand of NW_027217031.1, from coordinate 1,625 downwards.
TTGATCAAGTTGTATGGGTTTATGGGAGATTTTGACGGTTATACAGGAAGAACATAAATTTAGAAAAGAAAAGGAACGGGTTTTAAGTCAGAGAGATTCTGGCAGGAGATGGCTGATAGCGAACGTGGTGAAAGATGGCAAAAGTGACAGAAACAGCATTAAATCGAGGACGGCGGCGGGCGGGCAGACTCCGGGGAAGCTCCGCCCGCCGGTTTTGTAGCCGCCCGGAATCTTTTATTTTTGGCTTCAAAATATACCGGCGTTAATAATAATTAAAAAAAAGTCCTTTGGTATCGGATAAGCATTTTTCTGTGGAGGTTGGTGAGGTGCCGTACGTCTGCACATGGACATTCACTCCACACTGTTCTCAGATGGAATTTGAGGAATGCTGACTTGCGGCTCTAAAGATGAGGAAGAAAAGGGAGAGGGAGAGGGAGAGGGAGAGGGAGAGGGAGAGGGAGAGAGAGAGAGAGAGGGAGAGGGAGAGGGAGAGGGAAAAGGGAAAAGGGGAAAAGGGAAAGGGGAAAGGGGAAAAGGGAAAAGGGGAAAAGGGGAAAAGGGAAAAGGGGGGGAGGAGGGGAGAGAGAGAGAGAGAGAGAGAGAGAGAGAGAGAGAGAGAGAGAGAGAGAGAGAGAGAGAGAGAGAGAGAGAGAGAGAGAGAGAGAAACTGAAAACATATGTAGGCCGATAAACTAAACAAATTCACCCGCTAATATACTTATTTCGCTAATACCAAAGACTATATACGAAAGACAGGAAACAGACGTCCACCAGCGCCATCTGGGAGCGAGCTCAATCGCACTCATGTTCTTGATCAGATTAGACTTATTAAGAGGGGGTTTGTGAATAGCTTATTTACTTATAAATTATATATATATATATATATATATATATATATATATATATATATATATATATACATACATACATACATTATATATATATATATATATATATATATATATATATATATATATATATATATATATAATTCATAATGTATCATTACTTTGTAGAAGCATTTATTTTCCTCATATAATTCCTTCAAATATATGTGTCTGTGGCGTAAATAAAAGCTGTCGGCTTGATTCTTTAACGAGAAGAAAAGTTCACGAACAGACGCCGCCAAGGAACCACGTCCACACAGCCGAGGGCGACCAAACGACTGACTCTCGCCCCTCCCAGCCCGAAACTACCTATTCGGCAATATAGCAAAGATTATACAGGAAAGAAAGGAAAGAAAAGGATTCCCGCTGAGAGTACGATAACCCACAAACGAACGCACAAATAGTTCGTGAAATGCCCGCTAGATGTCTCTGTTCAAATACATCGTGAAGCAGACGACGCGCGAGATTCGACTCATTGTTTACATCTGAGTGGCGGGTGTTATCCTTGCATGATTAGCAAAAGAAATAAGAAAACGCACCCAAATTATGTATATCATACGTTTCCACAGGAACAGCAGAATTAAGTAATCTAACAGGCCAATTTTTATACTGAATCACTGTGCCACATATGTAAATATGATTTATAAATACGATTTTATGTAGAGAATATGTATACATTCACTCAAAATCATATTTTAGATTATGGCAATTTTTTTTTTTTGGTAATTTTCTATATTA
>NW_027217030.1:5000-11491 GCF_042767895.1 Penaeus vannamei | reverse complement strand
AAGAGCGGAAGAATAGAGGAAAGCGGGTGATAAAAGGGAGAGAGAGGGAGAAGGAAAAAAGGGGGAGAATGGGAATAAAATGGGGGTAGGAGAAGGGGTCGGCGTACTTATCAGGATCGTTGCGAGGGTGAGGGGAGGGGGAAGGAGGGAGGGGAGGGAGGGGGAGGGAAATATATACATTTAAAAAAAAAGCCTTTAAAAATATATAGCGTGTGAGGAAAGGATCGCGATGGACTATTCCTCCCCCCTTCTGCTCCCCCTCATCCCCTCCTCTCCCTCGCCCCACCCCCCCCCCCCCACCCCCCCAGAACCCCCCCCTAGATTAACGACCCTCAGTGAGTCGTTAATTTGCTGCGTTTCTTGCCCTGGTCGTTAAGACAATCGAAGACGTTTACGACTATGATGGCTCTGGCCTTTATCTTTACTTCTTTTGTCTCTGTCTGTGGGTCTGTCTGTCATGATTGGCTCTCTCTTTCTCTCTCTTATCTGTTTGTTTATTTGTCTTTGTCTCTTTCTGTCTGTTTCTGTCTTTGGTTGTCTGTTTGTCTCTGTTAGTCCGTCTGTCTGTTTGTCTCTCTCTTTCTGTCTCGGTCTGTCTGTCTCTCTCTCTTCCTCTGTCTCACTCTCTGTCTGTCTGTCTGTCTGTCTCTCCCTCCCTCCCCCTTTCTCCCCCCCTCTCTCTCTCTCCCTATTCTTCCTATATCACTTACACCGTGCATTTATCTCTATTTTCCTTGTCCTTATTTTTTCCCTAAGGCTGAATGAAAGTACACACCATTCTCTCCACTTACATACCACGGTCTTTTTTCCCATATTCTCCGTCTTTAATGTATTCAACAGTTGGTGTTCTGGTCTCTCTCACAGTGAAAGTAAAGGGTACGCAGGGAGGCAATTAAAGATGGGCGGAGTGGAAGAGAAAGAGGGGTATAAGACACACAAACATTGAACAAAAAAAGAAAGAAAGAAAAAAAAAAGAGAAAGAGGGGTATGAGACACATAAACATTAAACAAAAGAGAGAGAGTGTGAGAAAGAGAGAGAGAGAGAGAGAGAGAGAGAGAGAGAGAGAGGGAGAGAGAGAGGGCGAGAAAGAGAGAGAGAGAGGGGGAGAGAGAGAGAGGGAGAGAGAGAGGGGGGGGGGGTATAGGACACACAAACATTAAAAAAAGCTGTTAAAGTTGGTAAATAAAAGAGGAGAGGAAAGAAGAGTGAAGGAAGAAGGGAGAAGAAAATGAAGCAGCAAAAGGTAGAGAAAAGAAGGGAGAAAAGACAAAAAAAGAGAGGAGAAATTGGGGAAAAAAAAGTGCAGAGACAAGAAAGAAAGAAAGAGAAGAAAAGAGAAGAAAAGAGAAAAAAGAGAGAAAAGAAGGGAAGGGGAAAGGGGAAGAGAACAGAGAGAAAAGAAGAGAGAAAACAGTGAAGAAAATCCTCTGCAGAAGGTGGTGAAAAGCCTGACATACAAGGAGCCCAAGAAGGCTGGACTGTTTTGCGATTAATGGTCTGAAAGAGGAGGGAGGGAGGGGGGTAATGGTCAGTGAGAAGGGGGTGGGGGGAGGCGGTGGCAGCGCCTTCATGTGTCAATCTCAAGAGGAAGAAGGAAGGGGAGGAGGAGGAGAGGGGGAGGAGAAGGAGAAAGGAGAGGAGGAGGAGAAGGAGGGAAAGAAGGAAGAGGAGGAGGGGAGGAGGAGAAGAAGAATAAAAGAGGAAAAGCAGAAGCAGAAAAAGGAGGAGGAGGAGGAAGAGAAGCTGAAGAAGAGGAAGAAAGAGTAGGAAGAGGAGAAGAAGAAGAAGAAAACACAAAAGTAGGCGAAGAAGAAAAAAGAAGGAAATGAAAAGAAAAAAAATACGACAAAAAAACGTGTGTTCTATACGTATTGGCGCAAGGTACAAGGCAGAGGGTTGGGGGGAGGGGAGAGGTGGGGGGGGGTCACCATCGTAAGCCAACTATCCAAGCCAACTAATCCCAAACTATCCACTTAATGATGATTCAAAGAGATGGATAGAGCGGGGTAAGAGGCGTGCAATGGCTAGGCGGACAGACGAATTGGATGTGGATAGGGTGGTCGTTAGCAGAAGAACCTGGAAGATTATCAACGACCTTTAAGAAATGCCGGTGTGTCTGAGATGGTGTGAAGGTTGGAAGGATGGTTAGGATGAGGACGGCGATTGTGGTGGGGGAAATGGTGGTGAGGATGGATGGGTGGTGGTGGTGATGGTGGTGAAGATGATGGTAGTGGTGGTGATGGGGATGGGGATGGGGATGGTGATGATGATGATGATAATAGTGGTTGTGGTGATGATGATGGTAATAGTGATGATGATGATGATGGTGGTGGTTGTGAGGATGATGGTAATGATAATCATAATGATAACAATAATGATCATAAAGATAATGACTGATATCAATAGTGATGAAGATAAAACAAAAATACAATAATATCAAATACAACAAAAACTAATAACAACAATAAATATATCAAAAGCTAAAAACAAAACAAATAAGCCTTAAACCGAGGCTTTCACCGTAGTTCTCCAAGGCTTGCCGAGACGTGTGAAAGACGACAGGAAGGGAAGGAGACATGAGGGAGAATAGGTGATTAGAGGAGTTGGAAAGGTAAGTGTAAATTACCAGTGGCCAGGTAACGACCCTCATCCCGGGGCGAAAACAGAAGGGGAGGAGAGTGGGAGGGGGGGGAAGGGGAGAGGGAAGGGTAAGGGGGGGGGGTCATACGTTAACGCTGCCTTCGGTGAATTCTATGACGTTTCGTGGTTTTGAGTGACAGGTTTCTTTGGAGAGTGTGTAGTTGTGTGTTTGTCCGCTTTAACTAGTAAGGCGTGGACTAAGATATTTTTATTTATGGCATTTATAGTTCGGAAAGGTTTACACGCACACTGCACCATACTCAGATACACATGCATATTCACGTAATGATCGTTACTGTGTGAAACGGTGTGTGTGTGTGTGTGTGTGTGTGTGTGTGTGTGTGTGTGTGTGTGTGTGTGTGTGTGTGTGTGTGTGTGTGTGTGAGAGAGAGAGAGAGAGAGAGAGAGAGAGAGAGAGAGAGAGAGAGAGTGTTTGTGTGTATCTGTGTGTGCACGCGCGTGCCTGTGTGCATGAGTGTGCATTGTCTATTGTCTCTACCGGTAAATCATACATATACATTTAAACACAGAACTACAAAGACGTCCTTCCACACGCATAACTCCGACTGCTTCTCCTTCTCTCTCACAATCCGCGATCAGAGGCACTGAAAGGTACATAAACAATCCGTTAAGGAGGCGATACAAAGCACAAGCACCTTAACACGTGCCTGAGTAACCGACCAGACGCTAGCCCTTGATCTCCCCCCCCCCCCCACACACACTTTCCCGTCCCCCATCCCCCGTGAAATTCTCCCTTCCCCCCTCCTCTCCCCGAGACCCCCCTTTCTCCTCTCCCCTCCTCCGTGATCTCCTCCCTTTCTCTCCTCCAGTTCTCATGATCTCCCCCCCCCTTTCGCTCCCCCTTTCCCCCCCTCCCGCCATTCTCTCCTACCCTTTCCCCCCCTCCCTCCTTCCCCCCTTTCTCCCCCCTTCTCCCCCTTTTTCCCCTCTCCCTCCCCGCCTTCTCTCTCCCCTTTCCCCTCTCCCCCTGCCCGCCCACTCCCACTTGCTTTCTTAACTTGGTTCCAACATCAACATGCTTCTTTACCCCCTCTCTCACCTTTTTTTCTCTCCCTCTTTTATTCTCCTCTCCCTTTAACGCTTTCCTTTTTTGCCTCCCTGACTTTCTTTTTCTCGCGGTCCTTCTGTTCAAACAAATACAGCGTGTTTAGTGGGATATCCGCTGCGATCTCCAAACATGCAGGTCTTGGGGAAAGAAGGAGACACACGGATTAATTGATGAGACGTTGGGAGGCCATTACTCTTCTTCTATTTATGTTTGCGCCGTCCTCCGTGCCCGAGGGGAAAGGGAAAAAGGGGAAAAGGGGAGAAGGGAAGGTAGTGGACAGTAGGAACGGGAGGGAAAAGGACGGGTATGTGGGGAAAGGGAGACGTGAGGTGAAGTTCGAACCTGCTATTTGGAGGCGATTAGCGGGCGCGTCATGTTTTGGTCGCTTAGTTTCCGTCGTCTTTCCGTTTTTGGCTCGGTTTCCCTTGATATTTTTTTTTTCTCTCTCTCTTTCTTCTTGGAATCTGGTCTGTCATTATCACAATGTCTTCTTAACTATTGTGGTTCTTTAATTTTCTATTCAGAGTGGATTTTTTTAGTTCCTCAATAAAAGATAAACAAAACTTGCCTATACTTCAGTGCCTAACCTCAAACCCAAACCCATCTTTCCCAACCTCCCGCCTCAAGAAAAAAGGCAAATATACAAACAAACATAAAGATATATATAAAAAACAAACAAACCAAAAAAAAATCCACATTACCCCAACACAACTAAAGAAAAAAACAAACAAACAAATAAATAAACCAGTCTCTTCATCCTCGCCTTCCCAATACTTCCCAAAGCGTCTCGATGCCCCACGGTGCCTCCTCGGTGCCCGTAAGTGCCCGACATGACAAACTTGCCCGTCGACCACCCACTCAGCAGACCCCGGGGTACAGGTGAAATGGGAAGCAGGGGGAGGGGGAGGAAGAAGAGGAGGAGGGCAGGGGGGGGAGGAGGAGGAGGAGAGGAGGAGGAGGAGGAGGAGGGTGGAAGGAGGAGGAGGGCAGGAAGGCGGGGAGGGGGAGGAGGAGGGCAGGGGGGGGAGGAGGAGGAGGCTGGGGGGAGGGAGGAAGAGGAGGAGGACGGCGGGGGAGGAGGATGGGGAGCAGGAGGGAGGAGACGGGGGAGGGGGAGGAGGAGGAGGGGTGGCGGATTGGGAGGAAGGACGGCAGGGGGTAGGGGAGGAGGAAGGGGACAGGGGGATAAGGTGGGGAGGTGGGGAGGCGCGAGGGAATGAGAAAGCCAAAGGAAAGGGAAGGTCAAAGAGAGGGGGTGAGGGTAGGAGAGGGAAATAGGGAGAAAAGAGGGGAGAGATGAACAAGGGAATAGGGAGAGAGGAGAAAGGCACAGAAGGGAGACAGGGGCAAGGACGAGAGGAAAGGGAAAGTGAGAGAAGGAGTAAGAGTAGGAGCAGAGGGAAATAGAGAGAAAGGAGGAGAGGGAAAAAGTGAGAAAGGAGAGGAGAGAGACGAGGCGTAGGGGAATAAGGAGGGAGGGAAAGGAGGGGAGGAGACAGGGGCAAGGGCGCGATGTGTATTTGTTGGCATGAACGAGTGTTGTCCAAACAGGCTGAGACAGAGTGAACATACGAGTGAGATCGATGGCTCGTGAGATAGGGAGTGATGGAAAGAATGATTTGTGGGGAGAGGGAGGAAGGAGGAAGAAGGATGAAGGAAGGAGGAAGAAGGAAGAAGGGAGGGCAGAGGAAGATAGATAGATAGATAGATAGAGAGAGAGAGAGAGAGAGAGAGAGAGAAGAGAGAGAGAGAGAGAGAGAGAGAAGAGAGAGAGAGAGAGAGAGAGAGAGAGAGTGAGAGCAAACGGGATAGATAGGTAGATAAATAGTTAGATACAGATAGAGATAGATATGTAGATAGAGAGATATAGAGATAGAGAGAGAGAGGGGGGGGGACGAGTGAGAGAAAAATAAAAGAAAGCGTGTAGTCACAACAAAGAAAATGCATTGTTTACCTGTGGGAACGTGTAGACGAAAGAAAAACAAATTGATGAAAGTAAACAGACTAAGACATATTCAACTAAAATCTGGAGATCATATTTGCAAGACGAAAATGCAAGGAAGAGAAATGGTGAGAGGGAGACAGAAAAAGAGATGAGGAGAAAGGGGAAACAAAAGAAGACGGGGAAGAGGTCGGGATAAACAAATAATCATAGAGCTAAATAGGTCAATAAATTCACGGGAGAGAGAGAGAGAGAGAGAGAGAGAGAGAGAGAGAGAGAGAGAGAGAGAGAGAGAGAGAGGGAGAGAAGATGAGATGAATGATACATGAGATGCCATAGAAGTAGAGAAAGAGAGAAAAAAAGAAAGAAAGAAAGATAGAAATGGTAAATGTAATTATTCAAAAACGTAGATAAAAAAAGAGAGAAAACAGACAAAAGCAGAAAAAATAAAAGGCCCCCCCAAAGAAATTTAAAGAGACCAACACACGAAAAATATAAATATATACATATAATCATGTGGAGGAAGGGTGGAAAGCACACTGGCAATGAAAACGCTCCCCAGGTTTAGGGGTGAGGGAATGGAGGGGGGGGAAATTTTCCACAGGAAGAAGGAGAGAGTGCGAAGGGGCGAGAGGAAGAAAGGGGGAGAAGAAGGTAGGATGAGAGGGAGGAGGTAAGAAAAAGGAATGAGAAAGGGAAAGGGAAAGGAGAAAAGGATTACATAGAGGAAAAAGAGGAGAAGAGAGAAATCAGGCTTTAAAATCAGAAAAAGCATTACCACGCTGGGAGAGGAAGAGAAATAAATATAAAGGAGGGAAGAGAGGAAAGGGAAGAAGACG
>NW_027217030.1:0-2500 GCF_042767895.1 Penaeus vannamei | reverse complement strand
ACCAATCAGCAGGTGGTTTGCTGTGTACAAAGCACGTTGTTGGCCGGAGGTGAGGAGAGTGGATCCCTTGTGTGCAATCCAGTCATGCGGAGAACACACGTACGTTCTGCGTAAGGCAAGTAGACACAGAGAACATATAGTTAGGGTGAAATTACTGTTTAAAAAAAAGAGGCTATAAAGAGCGGTAACAAGAGAAAGGGGAAAGGAGAAAGGAGTCGGAGGAGAAGGGGGATGGCTGGGGAGAAAGAGAGGGCGGGATCATTCCTCCCACACCCTCCCTTTCCCTGCTCCCTCCGCCTCCCTCTCGACCCCACCCTCCCCGCCCTCCACGAGAGGATAGGGCGCGCTCTGCCCGCCAGTGTCGTTCTCAGAGCGTCGAGCCAATTTGTGCGTATGATTTTTATCCCGGCAGACTTGGCGGTCGCCGCTCTCTCTGTGCCGCATGCTTTGTCTTGGATATATGTATATATATATGTATATCTATCTATCTATCTATCCATCTATCTATCTATCTATCTATCTATCTATCTATCTATCTATCTATCTATATATATATATATATATAATATATATATATATATATATATATATATGTATATATACATATATAGTGTGTGTGTATGTGTGTGTGTGCGTATGTGTGTGTGTATGTATATATGTAAAGAGGGCAAGAGGGCGAGAATAGAAGACGATAGGACGAAAGGGGGAGAGGGGAAGAGGGAGATACCGATAGAGAAGAAAAGAGAGGTAGAGAGAGGAAAGAGAGAGAAGAGGTAGAGAAAGAGAGAAGAGAAGATGAGGTAGAGAAAGAAAAGAGAGAAGAGAAGAGAAGAGAGGTAGAGAGAGAAAAAGGAGAGAGAGAGAGAAGAAGTAGAAAAAGAAGAGAGAGAGAGAGGGGGGGGGTAGGAGAGAATGAAATGAAAAGTAGATAGACAGATAGCTAAGAAGGAGAGAATGAAAGGAAGAGAAGTAGATAGATAGATAGCTAAGAAGGGGAGAGAGAGAGAGAGACAGACACATAGACAGACAGAGACAGACAGAAACAGACAGACACACAGACAGACACAGACACAAAGACATAGACATAGACAGACAGAGACAGAGTCCGAAACAGAGAGAGCGAGAGTAGGAAAGGGAAGAAACTGTGACATAAATGCTTGCGTCAGATTTATGGGGCTGGGCTGGTAAGGGGACTCTTTTAGCATAACTGTTTGTCTTAACATTTATGGACACGGCGAGGGACTGAGTGGAGGGGCGCGGTGGGGAAGGAAAAGGAAGAAAGGAAGGTGAAGATGATGATGAAGATGAAGATGAAGAAAAGAAGGTGATGATGATGATGATGGTGATGGTGAAAAAGGTGATGATGAGGATGATAAAGAAAATTGATGATGACGGAAAAGGTGAAGGTGATGATGATGAAGATGAAGAAAGGGTGATGATGAAAAAAAAAATAATGATTTTGGAAAAAGTGATGATGAAAAAGATACGATGAAGAAAAATGTGACGATGAAGATGAAAAATGCGATGAAGAAAAAGGTGATAAAGATGAGAAAAAAGGTGATGATGAAGAAAAATTGATACAGAAGAAACGAAGGTGATGTAGATGATGGAAAAGATGATGAAAAAGAATGATAAAGATGAAGAAAATGTGATGATGAAGATGAAAAAGGTGATGATGAAATATATAATGAAGATGAAAAAAAGGTGATTATGACAATGAATATGATGAAAAAAGTGATGAAGATGAAGAAAAAGTTGATGAGTAGGAAAATGAGGAGTATGGTGATCATGATGTGATGAAGATGAAGATGAGAATATCATAAAAATAATTGTAAAGAGGCGGAGGTAGAATTCAAAAAGAGAAAAAAATAAAAAGAAAAGAAAGACCAAAACAGAATAAGAAGGAATTAAAAAAAAATGCAAAGAAGTAAGACGAAAAACAAAAGAAAAAGAATTCGCGATGTTGATGGAAAACACGCATTTTCAAGTAAATATATAATCAAATACAAACAAGGAAAAATAAACACAAGGTGCAAAATCCAAGACACAGAAAAAGGCAAAGAATAAGCAAAATGCAAAACCACTTACTCGGTCGTGAGCGTGTTTCTATGCGCACATGTGTACACTTTTCTCTCTCTCTCTCAATATATATATGCATATATTTATATATATATATATATATATATATATATATATATATATATATATATATATATATATATATATATATATATATATATATATGTATATATATATATATATATATATATATATATATATATATATATATATATATATATATATATATATACATATATATATATGTGTGTGTGTGTGTGTGTGTGTGTGTGTGTGTTTATGTATGTATATATATATATGTACATCCCTCTGTCTCTCTCTTCCTTCCTCCCTCTCTGTCTGTCTGTCTGTCTGTCTGTCTGTCTCTCTCTCTCTGTTTCTCTCTCTCTCTCTCTCTCTCTCTCTCTCTCTCTCTTCTCTC
>NW_027217029.1:10000-11491 GCF_042767895.1 Penaeus vannamei | reverse complement strand
GTGTGTGTGTGTGTGTGTGAGTGAGTGAGTGAGTGAGTGAGTGAGTGTGTGAGTGAGTGTGTGTGTGTATGTGTGTGTGTGTGTGTGTGTGTGTGTGTGTGTGTGTGTGTGTGTGTGTGTTAGTGAGTGAGCGAGTGAGTGAGTGAGTGTGTGAGTTAGTGTGTGTGTGTATGTATGTGTGTGTGTGTGAGAGTGAGTGTGTGTGTGTGAGTGAGTGAGTGAGTGAGTGAGTGAGTGTATGAGTGAGTGTGTGTGTGTATGTATGTTTGTGTGTGTGTGTGTGTGTGTGAGTGAGTGTGTGTATGTGAGTGAGTGAGTGAGTGAGTGAGCGAGTGAGCGAGTGAGTGAGTGAGCGAGCGAGTGAGTGAGTGAGTGAGTGAGTGAGTGAGTGTGTGAGTGAGTGTGTGTGTGTATGTATGTTTGTGTGTGTGTGTGTGTGAGTGAGTGAGTGAGTTAGTGAGTGAGTGAGTGAGTGAGTGAGCGAGCGAGCGAGTGAGTGAGTGAGTGAGTGAGTGAGTGAGTGAGTGAGTGAGTGAGTGTGTTTGTGTTTTTAAGAAACAATATTTGGAGGAATCGCGTCGGTGTCTTCGTCCGTTTCCAAGCAATCATAATAGAAGTTTTTACGAGATCAACAATGAGAAATAAATCTGTGTGAGCTGGCACGTGTCAGAAACGTGGCTATTTATATTTCTATCATATGTGTATGTGTATATATATATATATATATATATATATATATATATATATATATATATATATATATATATATATATATACATATATATATATATTTTTTTTTTTTCTTTTTTCTTTTTTTTTCTACTATCTAATTTTTTTATTTTTTTTTTAATTACCACTTGTTGTTCCCTTGTGAACCCTGTTCTTACGTTCTGCCTCCTCATGAAGATCTCTTCAGATCTAGACTTGAGCAAAATCTTGGAAGAGTGTTACCGGGTGATTTCACAGACAAGTGATATGAAGAAATTAGGTGTGCAAGCGAAACGAGTTGCAGACTACACCTATATTTGTTATGTGATTAACGAAAGTGCGACACTATGTTGAAGAGCCACTGGTAGGGGCAACATCAGCAGTTCCCACAACTCCAATGTTTCCAGCCAAGCCTCTTTCAACTCTAGGTCGAATATCCTTTGTCTTTTGAGAAAAACGTTTAGGTCGAATATCCTCTGTCTTTTGGCGGAGTTCCGTTTGTCTTCGTTTTTCTCTTAACACAGCATCTAAGAAACTCTTTCTGGAGAGTGTTACAGAGCACAAACAACTCCTGCTAGAGCTCAGTGAGCAGCCTTTAAGACAATGAAACTATGTTACATTAACAGAAATAAACAACTTGAGTAAAGCATCACTTGTTATTTATATTAGACCTTAAGTTCAAAGTTTGGAAATATAGCCTCATTTTCCAAAAGTTTATACTGGTCTAGGCTGCTCTGAAAGTAGATGGGGTTTTTCGTAATCTTTCTCTTTTTTCTTTGTCTT
>NW_027217026.1:2500-11482 GCF_042767895.1 Penaeus vannamei | reverse complement strand
CAATCATTTTCTAGGACAATATGCAGTATGAGGTAGTGCCTGAGTTGGGAGATAAAATCTATTTAAATTGATAGACCAGTACAAACCAAGACACTTTTCTTCTGTGGCAATATTTGTGCAAATGCTTCCCAAAGGTGATATACGAAAATGAACAGAGGTGAGGGCCTAATTTTGCGTGTCCATCATCTTTTCATGACGAAAGTAAACATTAGACTGGACACAGAACCGATTACTGCGCTGTTCAGAGTAGTGCATGTATTGCTGCGCGATTGTGAAAAGGATATCTGTTCCATATTTATGCATTCAAAGACCTTTATTGATGTTTTTATACCTCATTTACGTGTTTTAAGATTGATTATGTAGGTTTTAACGGGAACCAGTCTGAAGAACCTTCTGCGCATGCGTATTTTCGAGTTTCTCGCTGCCAGTTTTGACAGGAGGACCTCAATAACTATCGCAGTTCCATTTCTAAGGGGATCAAGTAACCCAAATCCCCAAAAAAGCGATAAAAACGAAGCGAACCACGATCCATGACCGACCGAAAGAAGCGAAGGAAAATTGACAGTTCGGTCTTTTGATATATAAAGGTATTTGGTTTATGGTTTACAGTATGGTTGTAGCTCTATCTTGCCGTACATACCGAGGTGAAGAGAATGTGTCCTGGGGGGTGTTGGGGGGCTTGCCCCCCATCAACCCTCCCCTCGTGCAGTGCCCGAAGAGCACGCCTAGTCACAGCACCGTAAATTGCTTGGTTAGTTTGGTTATGGGTTAGGACTTTTTTTGGTGCTTGAAAGGTGTGAAATCCCGTAGATTTTGCCGAAAGATGCGTCGTATTCCTGTAGAGTTTTTCGAATTTTGGCGCCCCAGTGCATAGACTTTCAAAGATGGCGGGCATGTCCGTAGAGTTTCATTAGCCGATTTTTAGCCATTTTTGGGCTAGTTTTTTGTTTTTGTTCGCTATTATTCTTATTTAAGCCTGTTTTACCCCATAATTTCCCTGATATACTTCATGCCCTCCCCTACTAACGGGACTAACAATGTCAATGGAAAGGGTACTCAGATCTCATTAACAAAGCATTTGCACAAGAAACAACATCAAGAATCGTTGAAATCAGTGGATTTCGTGCAGATAAATATTAAAATTATTTCGAAAGTAAGCCCCTACCCTGTTATGCGAATATCAATTTTCCTTCGCTTTTTTCGGTCGGTCTATTTTGGATCATGGATCCCTTCGTTTTTATCGCTTTTTTCGGGATTTGGGGTACTTGATGAAAATATAACACGTGGTAGCCGCTCAAATTCTCAGAGTACAGCAACTTGTTCACCTTGCCTGGAATAATAAAACACTAACCGTTTAACACATTATTATGATGTCTGAAGTAGTTCATGTGTTACTACGCGCTGCTCATTTCAAGCTAGAAAACCAGTGAGAAATGTTGCATTTCCAGTGTTGATTCTGGGTTATTTAAACTTAAATGATTATCCCAGTTTAATATCTGGGCCCATCAGGAGCTCCAATTGCCCCAAAAAAGTGAAGGAAATCAAAGCAATCCACACGGTACAAAGAAGCAACGAAACTTTGATGTTTGCGGATATAAAGGTATTTGGTTTATTATTTTACAGTTTGAATGCAGCTGTATCTTTCCGTACATACCGAGGTGAAAAGTGTGTGTCATAGGGGGTGTTAGGGGGTTAGAGCCCCCTATCAACCAATCTCGCGGGAAGTACCCGAAGAGTATGCCCAGTCATGGCAACATAAATTGTTATATTAGGCTGGTCTGTTGGTCAAAATTTTTTTTGGGGGGTTTGAAATATGTGAATTCCTGTACTTTGCTGAAAGGTGGACTGGAATCCCATAGTGTTTTCTAATTCTGGCACCTAAGCCAGAATTTCATCTATAGTTTATTTGGCTGATTTTAAGTGTTTTTTGTGCTAGTATTGTGCATTTTTAATCATTATTATCCATGTTTAAGCCTGTTTTACCTCATAATTTCCCTGATATACTTCATGCTCTCCCCTGCTAACGGGACTAACAAATCAAGATCGTTGATGGAGAAATGATACTCGATCTCCTGAACGATTTATTCAAAGAAGAAACAACACCGAGAATTGAAATCATTGGATTTCCTGCAGAAAAACTTTATAGAATATAATATCAGTGGATTCCTTGTGTGCATTTATAGTGTTTTTATCAATGCAAGGCAACAATAGTAACGATACCTGACCTGTCATTTGAAGTATCCTTGGGATGTGGTGGGATAGACTGCAGTATTTATCTGCATCTTTATTGCTAGGGGGCTGGTTACAAAAGCATGTGTGTGACATTGAAAATTATTATGTGAAATATTTAGGGTAATTCTTTACAGTGTAGTTGCCAACTCCACATCACTAAATTTATTAATCAGTCTTAGGTGCTGCAACTGGGCTTGCCCTTTGTGTACTGGCCTAGGGGAGGGTTGATGGGGTTGCTCTGCCCCCCCATCAACTGGATTGATTCTTGTAGATTTTTAACTATCAAATCAAGATCGTTGATGGATGAAAGATGGAACGTATATTTAGTTCGCCCTACAAGGGAGCAGCATGGCGGACAAGGGTGCAACCCTTGCTTTCAAAAGTGTGAACTATGAGCTAGCATTGATACATTGTTATAAAGTATGCTAACTTCCTATATGGATACTAGTGGGAAGAGTAATAAACGGACATGGCTGACTCTTTATTGTCAAGAGTTAATACACGAGTTGAATAGAACATGATACGAGACATAGGTGCTGGTAATACCTGTGGCCTCAAGCCCTAGTGAGGGCACAGCTGCTAGAGGTATCATGTGAACCCCAGACCCTAAACCAAAACTTAATTCATTCTACTTATTCCATAGACCGGGGTAACAATCCCTCCTGTAACCTCGCTTTGTTAGCATTTCATGCTAAGTTATAGAAAACAAACATTAAGAACTCCGGCTGTGTGAGAAGGTTGTGGACATTGGCTAATCTCTGAACTTTGATATGCAGGGAATCATCATTTCATGGTAAATATGAGGTTGCAGTGGCTTTACCTATGACTCTTATTTCTTATGCTCTTTAACCCATTCACAATTGGTGTCCCATATATGAGACACCCGGAAAAATAAACATTTCTGTGCATCCTGCCAGTGTGACGTTGGATTGCAACCCGTGCTCAGAATATGGCGTGGGCTGCGGCAGGCGTGCGGGCAGATTCTGGACCAGCCCAGCGTGCAGATTTTGTAGCTGCCCAGAAACTATTTTCGGCTTCAAAATGTACCGGCATTAGTGGGTGAAGATAGCAGTGTCCTTTTCTTTATATCTCTGTTTTGCTCTGGGTAGCATTAACCAATTATTCAAGGCAGTTTTAAATGATTTCTTGTACTGCAAAGATTGTGCGGGCAATGGTTATCTTGGTGTCAGTATAGGATGTACATTGAAATGTGGTTTTGTGGGTGAGGTATGAATCTACCACATGGCTGGTGTCTTCCTTTTTGGGGAGTGTTGTAGTGGATGGGAATTCCCACTTAGACTGGGTGTTGAGGCTGGAGTAGATCTCTACATGGGAGCCAGAGATGCTCCCCATTGATGAAGGACTGGGCAATTCTTGTGTTGCTCCTGTTGGTAGTTGTGCTTTGGTGGATCTTGGATTGCTGATCTCACTTTAGAATTCTGTACCTTAAATACATGGGGTTGTGTAAGCAGATAGGGAATGAGGGGAGCCTGTGGTCGAATGAGAGACCCATAAGGTGTTTATGTGAGCCAGTTGGGTCTTGGCAGTGAGTCACAAGAAGTGGCTGCTGGGGAGTGATCAAGGACAAGGCTGTGGAGCTGGTGTGAACCAACCTTGGTTGTTTGCAGAGCTTGAGGTTGTGGGGACATGCTGCTACATTGTAAACATTGGTGATACACTTACGAGGTTAATTCAAAAGGAAACCAATCTCAAGCCTTAACCTACCAGAATATACATTGAGGATGAATGTGATGATTGTTTTGTTGATTTCTCCCCTACCCAAAACTATGATTTCCCACAGGCCCCCCAATCATGTGAGATAGGAAGGGGGGAAGGGAGTTGCTACCTTGAAAATGAAAGGGGTAATTCTTTACAATACAAATGCACTCGCCAGAGGTTAAGCCTCCCAACTCCATATCACAAAATTTATTCAACAATTTGAGATGTTTGATTGGGAATGGAAAGATCAAATAATAACCAAGGAAGTTGAAAAGTTTAAGTACTCTCCTTCAAACAGAGCACTGCTTATAGCTGAAAGGATTTTTTTGAGTCCCCATTCCCAACTGTATAGGCTAAGATTGGCAATTAAGTTGTATATATTTTAGTTACGTGTATAGTATGGTTTCATTTCATGAAACCAACTCCTTTCAGTATATTTCACACTGTTAGTACAATGTAACTTTTCATTTCATGTGAAGAAAAGTTGTGGGTATTGCCATAAAATAACACCAGTTCATAGATTTGTATATCATAATTCATCATTATAAAGTATTTACAGAGGCACACTAATGAAACAACTGGGGAAAAAACTCTAATGCATCTAGAGTTATCAACTCTCATGGTCTTCCTTTAACCCACTCACGCCGGGTACATTTTGTAGCCAAAATTTAAAAAATCCGGGGAGCTACAAAATCGGCGGGCGGAGCTTCCCCGGAGTCTGTCCGCCCACCCGGCCGCGCGCCGCTTCTGCCTCAGAGCGCAGCTCCGAGACAGCACCGCACTGGCGGGCAGCCCGACATTGTTTATTTTTCCCTGTGTCTCATATATGTGACACCCGGGACGAATGGGTTAAAATGTGAATTAGATGGTATACACAATGGGAAGAGAAGCAATCTGCGTCAAGAAGAAAAAAAAAAGTAATGGGACATTGTCAGTGTTACTAGTGTGTGAATGTGTACGTATATAATATATATATATATATAACTTCAGTAGTCTTCATATTATTTAATTAGAATGCATTTTATTTTAGTTAGATTTTTATTTATTTAATTTTTGTTATTGAAAGTGTTTGTACTTGAGTTTTTCATTTCATATTTACAGTGCAGGAAGCCAGACCTTTTCTGGTGGCTGTGCGGCCAACAAGCACCACTGCCGTTAACAAGGCTACAGAGCGCGATGAGGTAAACTTCCCCCGCCGTGCCAGGCCTGTTGAACCTGGCAAGGTGCGAATGGGCTTCCTGCCAGAGGAGTGGTTCCAGTTCTTCTACTCAAAGACTGGTGTCACTGGTAAGATCTCCATAGGCTATCTAATATTATTTTTTAGAGGCTTATGTGGTGCTTTTGTATTGTCTGAATATTGTAGTCTCCATAGAAGATAGTGAGAATGAAAGAATCCTTTATTTTGATAAGAGTGAATGTAACATGAATTATATTGAAATTGAAGTTTTTGTTGAAATAGTTAATGCATCTGTTAAACTTCATTTTGAATGCTGCAAAAGGAATATGAAGTTGAATGTTTTTCCTGTACCATTACTGCAGTAAGCTAATGTAATGTGTTTATTTACAGGTCCTTACATGTTTGGAGTGGGTCTTACCACCTTCCTCTGCTCCAAGGAGATCTATGTCATGGAGCACGAGTTTTACACTGGTTTGTCCATCTTTGTCATGGCTGTTTACGCCATCAAGAAGTTGGGCCCTGGTATTGCCAACTACTTGGACAAGGAGATTGAGGTTTGTGTGTAGTTTTTATTACATACAATGTAGCCTCATATGTTGTGATTTTGATGAAATTCCTAGATAGATCCAAGAAAATTTCAAGTGAGATGAGGTGTCCTCTTCAAAAGGAAGCCAGTTTATAACTTTATAAAAGAGGATTTCATCTATGTAAAAGTAAAACTTCTGAAATTTTTCCTCTCAACAGGATATTGAGGGCAGCTGGGTGAAGTATCGCCAAGAGAGTGTCGAGGGTCTTAAGCAGGCAATTGAAGATGAGAAGAAGGCCCAGTGGGAAGCTGAAGGCCAGAAAATACTCTTCGATGCCAAGCGAGAAAATGTTGCACTCCAGCTTGAAGCTGCTTACAGAGAAAGGCTGGCAACTGTTCATTCAGAGGTAGGTTAAGCAATCTCTTCAAAAGAATGCCTGGAATACTTTTTTCAGTATAGGGATGGCTTAGTTTTCACACGAAAAACAGATGCCCAAGCTAGCTAGTTCTCTCTCTCTCTCTCTCTCTCTCTCTCTCTCTCTCTCTCTCTCTCTCTCTCTCTCTCTCTCTCTCTCTCTCTTTCTCTCTCTCTCTCTCTCTCTCTCTCTCACATTCACTCTCTCTCTCTCTCTCTCTCTCACATTCTCTCTCTCTCTCTCTCTCTCTCTCTCTCTCTCTCTCTCTCTCTCTCTCTCTCTCTCTCTCTCTCTCTCTCTCTCTCACATTCACTCTCTCTCTCTCTCTCTCTCTCGCGCACACGCACATGCACACACTATACGGATGATTTGAACGAAGGTGTCAAGAGCGTAGGCCAGGGTGACGGAAAAGACTTGCCACGAGTGCACAAACCTCTTGGAGTGTGATTTGACTCATTTGGCATTTAGAAGGGGGCTTTAGCATTATTCCCATCAATAAACGAATGTGGAATGTAATGTGCGTAAGCAGTGACTGGAAGAACGCTGGCTCCAAGGAGGATGCCATTTCCATGCTGCGTACCGTATTCCTGGCTGCCGTGACTGGCGGCACAGGTGGTGGTGATACGTGGGGAAAAAAAAAAACAAAAAAAAAAACACTAGGGTAACCAAATGTCCCATATTTATTTATTTATTTATTTATTTATTTATTTATTTATTTACTTATTTATTTATTTATTTACTTATTTATTTACTTATTTATTTATTTTTATTTATTTATTTTATATTTTATATTTTTTATTTTATTATTATTATTTTTTTCTTGCACTGATCTATTACCTACATAGAGATGATATGGAGTATGTGCAAGGAAAATAAGTAATTACAATCTGGATAAAGCAAATCAAAAGACAAATATGGACAGTGGAGAATGGCAATAAAGCTAAAAAAGTTTTCACAAAATAACTTCTTAAAGGGGAGGCACAGAGTTGTCACTGCTCGTGCTCACCTGGCCTACGTGCTGCACACCCGGGATGCTGGCCACTTACGTAACCATTACACCCAGATCCACGGGGTTAATATCCTGTCATACACTAGTGAGCCTAGTTCCTCAAACCTAGAGCATGTGAAACTGACGTAACTAAAATTAGGGTCCAACAATATCCACAGTGCAGTAAGTATAACCACTGAAGTGATACCTTGGTGACTGAACATGTGTAGCCATCCGTGTATTAACAAAAAACACTAAAAAGTACAGTAGATAGTACATATACCAGACACCAATAGATTAATGTTAAGGCCTTTACAGTGGGCCACTGTAAAGGTGACACCACAGACGAGAAAGCAAGGAAATCACTTGTTTATAGAGTAATTTGCCTGCCTGTGACGTCATCTCTATTTATACCCACATGTGTGGACGAGCCTTTAGATGAGCTAGAAAAACAGTTGCAGGATATATGTTACAGAAAGTCAGGTCCTATCTCTGACTGTTAGAAACCTAGTGTTACATAGTTCATTTTGTATGAATACATTATACCCCAAGGGTTTTAGGCTGATGAAATAGCATAATAGCATTAGGTTATGACAGTGAGATTAGAATGTTGTGAAATAGTATCAGTAGGTCTTTCTAGGAAGCATTATGATTACACCAATATTTCATAGGTCTTTATTGATTGGTAAAAGACTTAAAATTTCTATGATTATTACAGGTTAAGAAAAGGTTGGACTACCAGCTGGAGACTGCCAACGTCAAAACTCGCATTGAGCAGAAGCACATGGTGAACTGGATCGTAAACAACGTTAAAGCTTCCATCACTCCTGCTCAGGAGGCTGCTGCTCTGAAGCAGTGCTTTGCTGACCTCAAGGGTCTTGCTCCCCAGTCTGCCTAAACAAGAATTATTTTTCTATTTTGAGATTTTTTTTGTCCAGTCAGATCATATTTAGCTGTTTATTTGTATAGAAAAGTATATTCCATAACCTTTTGGGCAGTAGGACTTATTGGGTTCAAGATGACATCAGCATTGTGGTTGTGGTTCATAGTGGATATGATGAGCTTCTCATTCCATTGTCATTAATGTAGTTTACTTGATGCTCCACAACAAACCAATAATGAATAACTACCAGTGACAAAACCAAGTGTACTATGTACAATTTTCTTATTAAAATTTATGTACAGAGGATATGTAAATAAATGACAGATGTCAGTTTAAAACTTTTTCTCATTAATTTCTGCATCATTACAAATGTTTGATAATACTTTTCAGATAAGTGAATCTGTAAATGTTTGATTATTTGACAGCTCACAGCATGGGCTATGTAAGAAGCATAAACAAGTAGCTTCAACTTTTCACAAAGCGAAAAAGACTTGGAAGCAATTCTTATTATTAATGGACTTTAAGATAAGAAGGCTAGGAGATGGAGACTGAGACCTAAGGTAGAGGATTGCCTAGAACTTGAAACTTAGCTCTTGCCTCAACTAATTTTGCATGGTCTCCTCTTCTCCCCCTTTCCTCTTCCTTCTTTTCTTCATCTGCTGTCCTCATCCTGAAGTATGACAGCTGTGTTGAAAAAATATAAGGCTGGAATTTGTACTCCGTTTGTTCTTCTCTCTCTACTCTCTTCACTACAATATTATTATTGTAGTGAAAACTGCTCTACAACCTTTGACATCAAACGTAACTTTTCCTACTTGTTAAATCAGTTTATCCTTTTTTGCTACAATATTTTATCCTAGTGCAGTTTGCCATTTCCTTACCTGGGGGCTTTACTCCCTAGTCTCTCCCTCACTGTAAAAATATATGAGAGGTTCCTAACTTTTTTTTTATGCCCGCACCCCTGTCCTTGCAAACCCTACAGATTGATAACTTATATAAGGCTAGAGGAAGTGAACTTATACTAAATTTGATCAGAAGATA